>NW_023994781.1:0-230653 GCF_015586225.1 Lucilia sericata
TCCATTTATCTGTCACCTTCATTGAGAAAAACATACGAAGCACTCACTATAGATATACCTGCATTTCGTATCATATACACTTGACAACAACTCATTTCCAACGCTTAGTCTCACAGTTACTTCTTTGTATGGTATCATTTGCCTTTTTCGGCAACAGCACCAAACTAATCCGTACCAGTCTTTTAAGCAACATTCGCTTCCGAAAGTGTGGATTTTAACCACAGCCACCGCATGCACCAAGACAAAGTTCGAAACTCTACCCTGCCTGCTACCGGTTTCCTTGACTCTCTGGTTCAATACCAGGTCTAATCATTTTAAGGAAATGCCGAGTATATATTTGACACAACCAGTTTATAGTCCCGCTAGGGTAGAGTTAGTACCTCTTTTCCCCCGGATTGCAATCACACCAAGATGGGGAAAGTTCATCAAGGAAACATATCCCAGGGAGATTGATATATACAATAATATACAATATCATGTTCCTGTACTTAAATAATTAGCCATCTACTAATAAACCACTCTAATATACATTTGCATATTTAAATTTTCCAACACTACTGCACAAATGCTAAAATATTTTCAATTAAAAATTTCAACCTTATATTTACTTTAAACATTTGCACCTGTTAAAATTTTTAGCCTGACATTGTCATTTAAACCATGTCTCAATTATTTTAATTTTGATTATAATTAATGACATACAAACACATTTATTTACGTCCACTATATTTAAATTAATAAAAAAATACATCATCATTACCATCGACAACAGTGTAATTTAATTATATGTCATCACTAAAATTCATAGTGATCATAAATGAAATAAATTTAATGGATACTGAACAAAAAACTAAAATAAAAAAAATTAAATATATAAAAGAGATTAATAAAATGTGGCAATTAAATGCCATTAAATAGTTGCAAATAAATTTGCATACATTTCATTGCATTTTAAAGTTGTTTCGCTACTTTTTGTTTTTAATTAATTCGTTTCGTCCCGCATAAAATTGAAGAGGACACACTTTTTTCCTTTATTTTCAAATTAAATGTGACATGTTTAACAAACATGCCAATTTTAATTGCTATGAAATGAAAGGAAAAAATCGAAACGACATTTAAATAATTTTTCGGTTGTTGTTGAAATACTTGTCAGCTTTATAGTGGTAAATAAATGATTTTTTTAAATTTTGTTTTATAAAAGTAATAATAATTTGGGATGTGAATGAGCGGAAAAAATATATTTACTTTATGCAACACAACATTTACGTTGAATGAAAAGAGTATTATTTGATTACAGGTATTAAGTGTATATTTTAAATTTTGTGGTAAATAAAACTATTTTTTATGAGGGACTAGGTAAATTTTTGCTAAAGGTATATTTCAATCTACTAACTAACTAACTAACTAACTAACTAACTAACTAACTAACTACTAACTAACTAACTAACTAACTAACTAACTACTAACTAACTAACTAACTAACTAACTAACTAACTAACTAACTAACTAACTAACTAACTAACTAACTAACTAACTAACTAACTACTAACTAACTACTAACTACTAACTAACTAACTAACTAACTAACTAACTAACTAACTAACTAACTACTAACTAACTAACTAACTACTAACTAACTAACTAACTAACTAACTAACTAACTAACTAACTAACTACTAACTAACTAACTAACTAACTAACTAACTAACTAACTAACTAACTAACTAACTAACTAACTAATACTAACTAACTAACTAACTAACTAACTAACTAACTACTAACTAACTAACTACTAACTAACTAACACTAACTAACTAACTAACTAACTAACTAACTAACTAACTAACTAACTAACTAACTAACTACTAACTAACTAACTAACTAACTAACTAACTAACTAACTAACTACTAACTAACTACTAACTAACTAACTAACTAACTAACTAACTAACTAAACTACTAACTAACTAACTACACTAACTACTAACTAACTACTAACTAACTACTAACTAACTAACTACTAACTAACTAACTAACTAACTAACTACTAACTAACTAACTAACTAACTACTAACTAACTAACTAACTACAACTAAACTAACTAACTAACTAACACTAACTAACTAACGAACTCAACTAACTAACTAAACTAACTAACTAACTACTAACTAACTAACTAACTAACTAGAAACTACTACTAACTAACTAACTAACTAACTAACTAACTAACTAACCTAACGTAACTACTACTAACTAACTAACTAACTAACTAACTAACTAACTAACTCACATAACTAACTAACTAACTAACTAACTAACTAACTAACAACTACCTAACTAACTAACTAACTAACTAACTAACTAACTAACTAACTAACTGAACGAACTAACTAACTAACTAACTAACTAACTACCTACTAAACTAACTAACTACTAGACTAACTAACTAACTAACTACGAAACTAAATCTAACTAACTAACTAACTAGACGAACTAACTAACTACTAACTAACTAACTAACTAACTAACTAACTAACTAAACTAACTAACTAACTAACTAACTAACTACTAACTAACTAACTAACTAACTAACTAACTACTAACTAACTAACTAACTAACTACTAACTAACTAACTACTAACTAACTAACTAACTAACTAACTAACTAACTACCTAACTATTTTATCATATATATACAAATATCTTTTTTCTTTATATGAATCACTCTACGAAATTACTTCTGAAAATCACTTAATACCACTTAATTCGTTATTAAATGATTATATCCGGATAAAATTCGACATGAATATGTTCTGTGTATAGATAAATCATTATATTAAAATGTTTTGGAACTGGCCTATTAATATAAATTTTTCTGTATATCAATAGAAATTTATAGAAAATGTAGTTTTAAACTTCACAACTGTCCTAAAATTTTACTCACAAGTTAAAAAAAAAAACGTATTAATAAAAATAAAACTGTAAATTTCTGCAATCATTTTGATGTGGTTGCTTATGAAATTTTCCAAAAGAAAACAAGTAAAAAAAGTATAGTCGGGCGTAGCCGACCATATGATATTCTACACCAGTTATATGTGTATCTAAAACTTGTAATAATTTTAATAGTAAAGCATTTATGTTTAATTTTTCACTAATTTCGATATATTCTTGATGAAAAAATGATTTTCTGATGGAGGCTATATATGGGGGCTAGATGAGGGTCAAATATGAACCGATCCTAACCTTGGTACAAAAGTAATGCGTGTACCAAATTTCATCCAATAATCTTCAAATTGCGACCTGTAGTTTGATTACAAGTTTGATTACAAGGTTTACATGGACAGACAGACAGACGGACGGACGGACATGGTTTAGTTGACTCAGAAAATGATTCTGAGCCGATTGATATACTTAAAGATAGGTATAGGACCTTTAATTCTATACGTTTCAAACATCAGCACAAATCCAATATACCTTTCCCACAAAAGTGGTGTAGTGTATAAACACATACATATGCATATACATACATATATGGTTGAAAATGAAACTTACCTGAAAAACTCTTGCCCATCTTTATACCATTTCACCGAGTTGAGTGTTTGGTTGGCCATTTCATAACTGCAAAAGAGTTTTGCTTTTTGTGAGGCATCAATTATGCGCGGGACGGAAAGATTCGTGAGGTACAATGCATGGTTCAGGTGTATATCTGCAAAAGGTAAAATAAAGAGTAACAAATAATACAATTTTATAAATAAAATGGATTTAAACACAAATAATCGAGGTTGTATTACATACATACATTCATTTATACATTTGTGTATGTGTGTAAATGTATACAAATGGGTACAATTTGGTTTTGAACCAAATATCCTTGATAAAATGAAAACAGAATACCAAAAAGTAGGCAGAAAAACACATACGGTTTTTATTTAATATGTAGTCGCTACTCATACTCGTTCACATCAAAGGATAATTTGGCAAATCACTTTTCTACCTTGGTGTTGATGCGCCCTATAAACTTCTGATTTATGCAGTTGTTGCATGTATGTGTGCATATACATATATGTTTATATTTGTATGTGACTGTAGAAATATATTTGTATAACATTTTTTTGGGGCTTTAACATGGCTAGGCATCTAGTTGAAATGTGTTGCTGGCATGTGAAAATTGTTTTTGTTGCCAATGTTGTCGGCTTACTTTCAATGATTATAAATTTAATAATTTTTAACATGTTTTCATGTTTGGTTTCATGGATAACTAAGTATACATAATCCTTTATTTTAAAGTGGATTCTTTTTTATGGTCGAAAATTGAATTAAGATAAAAACAGCGCCATAACGTCAACAAATTCGCTAAAATATTGTTATAACATTCATTCTTTCGTTCGTTCATTTAGGGCAATGGCTTAATGGCATATGAACAAAATAATATAAATGGAAGTCAATATGTTCAATATTTCAATAAATTTGTATTAAAAATTTATTACGATTTTCATTAACATATTTTTTTAAGTACGAAATGGGCGTTTTAAGAAGTACAGGCTTCATATGTATATGCCTTCTTGTGTTTTGGTTTAAAATGTTCATTGTCCGCTAGTAACTTACCGCAAATGAAATGAGTTTATATATTTCGGGTCCTTATCAAATTCTGAGTCGATTTAGCTATGTCCGTCTGTCTGTGTAAAATACGCTCAAGTTAAAACTAAGCAAAGAAAATCAACCAAAAATATTTATTATTGTCCTAAATAATTTTGTGTTAAATATCAGCAAAATCGGTTCACAACGTAAAAAGCTATGAATAAAAATTTCAGCCTACCTAATTGGTCACAACTTCCACATAAGAACAATTTCCGAAAATAACTTAAACGCACATTAACAATAATATTTTGTAAATATAAATCATTATAAGGAAATTTTTTCCGATTTGGTCCATAATTGGTCTTAGCTTCCATATAAAGTTCACCTCTGAAAATCACCTAATATCACATACTTCATTATATCCGGATAAAATTCGTCATGAGTATGTTCTGTGTATAGATAAATCATTCTGTTAAAAGAAACACTTAAATGGATTTAGTTAATTAAAAATGTCGACGTCGAAGTAAAACTCGAGAGGAATATGGTTTGTAAATATACAAATCATCCTCCTTAATTGTTTGTTATAGGGAAGATCGGCCCATAATAAGTCATTACACTCGTACAAGTTCCACATCTGAAAATTACTTAATATAAAATCTTAATGTACCAGTAGTTCACTAAGGATAAACAAATATCAAAAAAGATAATTATCATGACCAGCATCGCTGCCCGAAACTCAGATTATTTAAAACGGATATTGCAGACGTGCTAGAAATATTCTAAAACCACATCTAGACTCAAGAGCACTTAAGCTATCATAATTCAAAGTAGCAAAAGAAAACCCTTTTTTTTTGCAGAATTCATTAATTATAAAATTCAATTTGTTTCGAATAACTTCTAGATTTGATGCTTGTATTTCTTATATTTTCAACAAATATTTCATCCAAAGTATGAACTTTTATTATTTTTATCTAAAAACAAATTCACATTTATTTAAACTAAATTCAATTTACAAGTTTTAACTCAAGTCCTTGTTAATGTCTATTAAAAGAAGTTTAAATAATTCCTCCCCAAACGAGCATCACTTGCAGAAGATGAAGACGTAAAATGAATAAATGAAAAACTAAACACAAACTAGGAAACCACAAAATAAAATAAAACTCATTTATGTTTTCTGGTTATACGTACATATGTATGTATGTATTTCAACATATACAGATGTACAGATGTAGTTTGAGTGAAGCTGTTGATTTGATTCTTATGACTGGAAGACAAAACGTATACGGTTGTTTGATGAAAACATAAGTTATAAAAAAAATAATATGCTAAGAAACGGAAATGCAAATATAAATATAAATGTGGTTGTGATATACATATTTAAATGTAAATACACATGTAAACATACATGCATTTCATGTGAGTTAAAATAGTAAAAAAGGGGAGGTACAATGTTTTGGATATATAAGTCTCCAGGAGAATTGCATTTCGAGGCCCTAAATGCAAACTATCAGTGTATCTATTTACATTTTAATTAGTAAAATGTACTTCTTCCAACATTTAGTTACATTTGTTCTATTCTATTAATTTATACTAAGCCATCACATGTTATTTTTATTGGCCAACACCTGTAAACTAATTCTCACATTTAAGTATATCTGGAACAAAAAAATGAAAGACATCAGCAATGCACGTTTTTTGTGCCAAATATGTACGAGACAAATTTTTAAGTTATTTCCTAAAGAATATTTTAAAGAAAATTTGTTTTAAATCCTCTAAGAGATTTTATTCGCCTTTATATATGACATAGAAACATACAAATAAAATCACAAATTGTCTGCTTCATAATACAAATTTTCAAAAAATGAAAAGGATACAAACTCGAAATGTTCAAATCCACATAATGCCACAAAAAACTCAAAACAATGCTCTATGAAATTAAGATGATTTTAAGTTTAGAAGACTTTTAAAAAGCTAAGCTAATATCTAGATTTGGAAACCAAAATACTTATACACATTTACTGGAATACTTTTTCGCATGTGTAGGTCCAATGGCTGTATGAATGTTTCATAATTTAACTCCATATACTTACATACCTACATAGTACACACTTGTAAATGGAGCAAGCGTTACTTGGTAAAGATGGATAAAAGCAGAAACTACAGTTTACAGACTTGTCATGCTCAATGTGTTGTGTATTATGAGTATTTCTACTTCCACATGTACTTGTACGAATATGACAGGAAAATTGAATGCCACACTCCATGTAAATATGATGATGTGAATGACGATGATGAAACTGCTGTAGACAGAAATCATCAGAAAAATAAACTTAAAGAAATAAAAAATAAAAAAAAAAACTTATAATGTTATTAAATTTAAAGTATTGTTTTTAGAAATTGTATATAAACTCTAAAAACAACATAAGATTAAATTTACCAAAATTTGTTTTTGCTCACAGAACACTTAGGGACAATTATATAATAAACACCAAACATGTCAGATTGCATGAAGAAAATATTAATTATCGTGGCCAAGCGAAAGATTGGAGCAAGCCCTAGCGCTAATCTGCTGGGAGGCAAGTCGGGTCTGGCAATATGCATTTAAAACTAAGATAGCGAGATATACTACTATCACTAAACTTGCTGGGCTGAAGTCCGTGTAATGTGTAAAATGGATTAGAACACACAAGTTAACAGGCACAAATATAGAAAATTAATTGGACGCTTTCAGACGTTTTCGGATAGCCCCATACAAGTGGACCCCCGAAAAACAGCCTTAACCGTCATATATGTTTTAAAAGTGTAACTATAGCGATGAAATTCAACATAAATATGTTTCATATGAGCCAAAAACTCCCTACCAAATATTATAAGTATTGGTCCATAATTGACTCTACCCCCAGATAAGGTCCCCTTCAGAAAATGACTTTAACGCTGATTACTGGTTTAAAAATACGAGTATAGCGATGAAATTTGGCATAAGTAAGTCACTTTTAAGCCCAAAACCTCTCTACGAAATTTTATGCCGATCGGTCCGTTATTGACCCTACCCATCACATAAGGTCCCCATCAGAAATTGACTCTAACGTTAGATGCCCTTCAAAAAATGACTTTAACGCTCATTACTTGCTTAAAAATACGAGCACAGCGATGAAATTCGACTGAAGTATGTTTCTTGGGAGCCCTACCCCCTAAAATGTCCCCTTCAGAAAATAACTCTAACGCTCATTACTTGCTTAAAAGTACGACATAAGTAAGTTTCTTCCAAAACCTCTCTACTGAATTTTATAGGAATCGGCATATGATTGATCCCCATATAAGCTCCCCTTCAGAAAATGACTTTAAAGCTCATTACTGGCTTATAAATACGAGTAAAGCGATGAAATTCTCTACCAAATTTATTGAGGATCGGTCCATAATTGACCCTATTCGCATTCAGAAAATTACTTTAACGATCATTTCTGGCTTAAAAATACGTGTACACTCTACAGTTATGAAATTTTATATAAGAAACGTTTATAGGAACTTAAATCTTCCTACCGAATTTCATGCGGAAAGTGTAGGTAAGTTACCCTACCCGCCCATATAAGCCCTTACTTTAACGCTAATTACTGACATAAAAATGCGAGTACAGCGATGATATTCGATGTAAATATGTTTATATGAACAAAAATCTGTCTAAAAAATTTTATGAAAAACGGTCAGTTAATTTGATGAGTGATCATAATGTTAGGGGAGCGTTCCTTTTATGGCATACGGTTTGATGGTGAGTATATGAGATTCGGCACAGCCGAATATAACATTCTCACTTGTTAGAACTTAGAAGTTTTTTGAAAAAAAAAAACATGGAATCAAGAAAGGAAAACAAAAAAGCTGTTCTCCACCCAGTCCCGGTGTCTAACGAATTTTTTCTCTTTTTGTAGGATGGTGATATCTAAAAATATTATCTGAATAGATCAAATAAATTAATTTCAATAATAGCTTTTAGGGGGAGGGTTTTTAAAATGTGGCTCTGCTGCACTCATATGTTTTTAATATTTTGCTATATTAATTTGTGTAGAAAATGCGGTCGTATAAGCAATTTAAATTAATTTCAACAAGTATACGCAAATACTTACACATGTGCATATCCGCTCATTTACAACAAGACCTGCATAAATCAATGTTTAATTAATGTTTCCCATCTGACTAATTCTGTCAGACATGCTTTTAAGAAGTTACGTATTTAAAATCAGGAAAATTCGTCCCTAAATAATGGAGTTATGAGCAGAAATCCGAGGAAAGGGGATCATACGCCATGGGGGCACATCTGCCAATAGCGAATAACTTGAAAACTGAGTAATAGATTTTATCGCATTATCAAATTTTGTTTTCGTTTATCGATTATCTATCATCCCTGAAAATTTGAAACATTAACTTTACATATGATGGGAGGCAGACATGATTAATTGTTTTTCAAAGGGCTGTGAAAATATTTCACTGTGTGAACTTTTTGTGCTAACTTTTTTAGTTTTTGTGATAGAAAAAATATATTGGTCAGTATTAGAACGTCAATAATAGTGAACAATAAGACATAATAATATTTTCGATAATATAATTTGAAGCCCGAAAAAAATTTAAACTAAACCCCAGAACTGCCCGTGGGGCACATGCGCCAAATATATGTAATGCTTGTGATGTAGAACAAAATTTGCTTAAAATATAGAAAAAATCAGTAATAATTAGTTTTAATTTCTTTGTTAAGTTTTGTGAAATAAACAATAAATATCTGGTTTATTATACTTTGTTTAATGAATTAAAGTATAAAACAGCAAAATAAGTTTTTATTTTTGTATTTTTTTCTTTTATTTTACTAATGACAAATCTGCCCCATCCCCTTGGCACATTTACCCCATGGATGGGGCGGTATCGCCGTTTTTGGTCAGTGCGGAAAAGTTAAAAAAATATGTACATGAGGATGACTTAGGAAAGATTGAAAGGAATAAAACTAAAGCCAACATATCAAAGTATCCGAACCAAGAAAAAAATTAAGAATATGTATTGTGGTTTTAATTTGAGGCCGCCTCAAAAAAAAGTGGCGTATGGTCCCCCTTCTACCCTATATATGTTTGTCATTCCGTTTGTAATTTCAAATATATATAGATAACAGAGTCCATTAAGCCATGTCCATGTCTGTGGAAATCAATTTTCTTCACAACAAATATCTTCGGGATGTAAATCTTCAATAATTGTGTCAGACATGCTTTCGAGAAGTTTTCTATTTAAAAACAGCAAAATCTGTCCATAAATAATGGAAATAAAAGCAAAAATCTGAGACAAACTCTGAAAATTTCGTAAAAAAAGAGAATTTTAGTGCACGCTTTGACAAAAAAAAAAAAATAACAACAACAATATACAGCTGTGTTACTTATTAAAAAGGCGTATGTGTGGTCATATGTTGGTTTTATTGCTTTGCGTATATTGTTGGCTTTTTGTGTGTTTTGTTTCGTTTGGCGTTAGTTGTTGTTTTATGTTTAGTTATTGCTGAAGTAACTGAAGAGTTGGAAAATATAAAATAAATTTTAATTTTATAAAATTAAACTTATTTCAAACACACTATGGTGAAGAGTATATAAGATTCGGCAAAGGCGAGTATAAAACTTTTACTTGTTAATTATCAAATATACCTGAAAACTTATTGTCTAGTACTCAATTCAAAAAACCGAAATTTTGGATTATGCCTGTCTTGTAGTAAAGGAGCGGTATATTCATATGTATGTCATATTAAAATATTAAGCAATTCTATATACATATGTATGTATGTATATCAGGTTTAATTAAAAAATATGCCACAACTGTAAAAGTCATTGACTCCAATTCTGAATAGATAGAGATACCTTAAAATATCTATTTAAATTGTCAGAAACCATTGGATTGCATAAATAGTTATACATATGTATATACATAAATGAACTGAAAATGATTTGTTTATTAAATATTTAATTTGTTTTAAATGAGTTGCAAATTATTTCAAATAATGAGCTTATGAAATGGCATCTTAATGAGTTTGGTTAGAAAAACATAATTGGATTTGTCAGTCATATGTATTTATTTTGCACAATAAATGAGTAAATGAAACAAACAAACTAATAGAAAACTTCTTTGCCATGAAAATAACAATGTTTTTTTTTCATTCAGTTTTGGTTTATTTATGTGTGTAACTATGAAAACATTTATGTCCTATTTAGTACCATATTTTTCACATTATTTAGCCTCTATTTTATATTCATTAACTTGTTCTTTTCTTTTGCCTTTTCGATTCACAATAGTATATACATATTTATATGAGTAATTCTTTTGTACATGTTTACAAATTCATTACCAACTAATCGTTTATTTTTTTTTTCTACTTAAAGGACATTTTTGTTTCTGAAGATTTTTTTCTACTGTTCCACATTTAATGAGTCTGGGGAAATTATCACAAAATGACAATTTGTTTGTTTGCCATACAAATGAGTTTATTTTATTTTCTTTGATGGAGCTTTCCTATTTTACCATTCTTTTCTGCTTTGTTTTGTTCTTATTTGTGCCAAAACTCATTTAAGGATTAAGCATAATTTCCAACTTCAAATGTACATTCGTCTGTTTGTTTGTGTAGCTCGTTTTTATTTCCACTTTGTAGTTTTATATTTTCTTTGTCTTTGTTGCTGTCTTTTAGTTTTATTTGTTTTTATTTAACTATTTGACTAAACGATCATAGATGCTAATCCTTCTGTAAGACCCTTTAATTTTCTTTAATTTTTTGTTAGGATTTCTTTATGTTTCTTGTGTATATAAAGATTCTATCTTTGGCTGTTTAGACAGCAAACAGTTTTACACTGGGCGTTTTAATTAGAGGGTAAATGTTAGTTATGATTAGAGTGTAATTGTCGGTTGTATAGGGGCTATGCGAAATAATTGGCCGATTTTAACAAAATTGTGACCTGTAGCGTGCGCACAAGGTTTACATGGACACACAGACGCACAGACAAACAGACAGACGGACATAGCTAAGTCGACTAAGAAAGTGATTCTGAGCCACTTTAAGGTGGGTGTAGGTCCAATATTTTTGGGTTTTACAAATATCAACACAAACGCATACTACCCTCCTCATTATTGTGAATCAAATTTTTTATTGAAACTCACGTTAAGGTTATTCTTACATTATTTCAGATGACCACTTTCACTTTTTCTACTTTCATGTGCAAAATATTTAAACAGATTTAAAACCAAATTCTCTAATTTTTGTTTTTTTTTTTTTTGTCAACAAGATTTGAACCATATGCCACTGATTTTAAAGTAGGAAATAAAAAAAACAACAAGTAAGAGTGTTATATTCGGCTGTGAATCTCATATACCCACCATCAAACCGTATGCCATAAAAGGAATGCTCCCCTATAAACATCAGGGTGATATTTGGAATATGGCTTAAGTCAATTATGGACCGAGCTCTTTTGAACTAACAAAATATTAATTTTTAAAAACCAAATATTTTATTTAAATTTTTAAACCGTGAGCGTATGAGTCATTTTCTGAAGAGGACCTTTATATGCGTTAATTATGAACCGATACCTATAAAATTTTGTACATAGATTTCGTTTGTATAGAACTTGTTTATGCAAAATTTCAGCGCTATACTCTTATTTTAAATACGGAAAACTCGTATTTCAATAACCAAAACTCTTTCCTGAAGGGAACCTTTTATAGGGGCTAGGGTCAGTTATAAATCAGTCCTCATTAAATTCGCAATGAAGAATTATGTTCCTAAGTATAAACTTTTCTATGTCGATTTTAATCGCTGTACTTCCAATTATCTGAATTTTCTTCATAAAATTTTCTAAAGAGGAACTCATATGGGGTATGGTCAATTGTTGACGTATCCTCATAACTTTTTTTGTAGACCGATTTTGGTTCATATAAAACTTGTTTACATTAAATATCATCGCTGTATTCGAATTTTTATGCCAGTAATTAACGTTAATGTAATTTTATAAAGGGGGCTTGTATGGGGGGGAAGAGTGAATTACCGACACATTCCGCATGAAATTCGGAGCTAATTTCATAACTCATATTTTTAAGCCAGTAATGAGCGTTGAAGCTATTTTCTGAAGTGGACCCAATAGGGGGAGTAGGGCCAATTATGGACCTATCCACATAAAAGTTATTAAAAAGATTTTGGCTCGCGAGGAACTTAATTGTGTAAAATTTTATTGCTATATTCGTATTTTTTAGCCAGAAATGAGCGTTAAAGTCATTTTCAGAAGGAGACCTTATATGGAGGATAGGGTCATTTATGGGCCGATCTTAAAAAAAATCGTAGAGTGATTTTGGTTCGTAAGTAATTTATTTATACCGAATTTCATCGCTATACTCGCATTTTTGGACCAGTAATGAGTGTTAAAGTAATTTTCTAAAGGGGACCTTATATGGAGGGTAGGCTCAATTATGGACCGATCCTCAAAAAATTAGAAAGATTTTGGCTCACATGAAACTTATTTATGTCGAATTTCATCGCTATACTTGCATTTTGGGACCAGTAATGAGTGTTAAAGTCATTTTCAGAAGGGGACCGTATATGGGGGTAGGGTCATTTATGGGCCGATCCTAAAATAGAAAGGTAGAGAGGTTTTAGCTCGTTAAAAACTTATTTATACCGATTTTCAACACTATACTCGCATTTTTGGGCCAGTAATGAGTGTTAAAGTCATTTTCTGAAGGGGACCTTATATGGGGGGTAGGGTCATTTATGGGCCGATCCTAAAAAAAAAACGTGTAGTGATTTTGGTTCGTAAGAAACTTACTTATACCGAATTTCATCGCTATACTCGCATTTTTGACCAGTAATGATTGTTAAAGTCATTTTCTGAAGGGGACCTTATGTGAGGGGTAGGGTCATTTATTGGCCGACCCTAAAAAAAATTGGTTAAAAGGTTTTGGTTCGTAAGAAACTTACTTATATCGAACTTTATCGCTATACTCGAATTTGTAGGCCAGTAATGAGTGTTAATTAAAGTCATTTTCTGAAGGTGACCTTATATGAGGGGTAGAGTCATTTATGGGCCGATCCTCAAAAAATTTGGTAGAAAGATTTTGGCTCATATGAAACTTATTTTTGTCGAATTTCATCGCTATACTCGTACTTCTAAAGCAGTTATGCCCGTTAAAGCTGTTTGTATGGGGGCTATCCGAAAAATTGGACCGCTATTGCCCATTCTCAATACCAAACAAACCTTAGCAATAGAGAATATTTATGCACAATTTTAACTGTCTAGCTTCTCTCGTGTGGTCCCTATCGTGATTTCAACAGACAGACGGACGAACGGACGGACGGACGGACATTGCTAGATCATCTTAGAATTTAATAAGGACCCGGAATATATATACTTTTATGGGTCTATGGCCAATATTTCGATGTGTTACAAACGGAATGACAAAATCAATATACCCCCAATCTTTTTTGATGGTGGGTATAAAAAAAAGTAAGAGTTCTATATTCGGATGTACCGAATCTTTTAAACCCATGATGCTTTAAAAAACAGTTTATTACAAATAATCAACAAATACCAATTGAAAAACGGTAAGGTACGAAAAAGTCCCCTTTTATGGGTTCTCACTTAATCCGGGCTCTACATGCATAATATAATATTTCTAGGTTCAAAATTATAGAAATTTCAAGAAGTACCTTTTGAAGAACGAAAAAGTACCAAAAAGTCCCCTTTTATGGGTTCTCACTTAATCCAGATTCTACATACTTAATTTCATGTTTCTAGGTACAATATTGTAGAAATTTCAAAAAGTACCTTTTGAAGAACGAAAAAGTACCAAAAAGTCCCCTTTTATAGGTTCTCACCTTATTAAGGCCCTACATGCTAAATTTCATGTTTCTAGGTTCAATAATATAGAAAATTCAAAAAGTACCTTTTGTAGAACGAAAAAGTACCAAAAACTCCCATTTTATAGGTTCTTACCTAGTCAAGGCCATACATACTAAATTTCATGTTTCTAGGTTCATTAATATAGAAAATTCAAAAAGTACCTTTTGTAGAAAGAAAAAGTACCAAAAAGTCCCCTTTAATGTGTTCTCGCCTAATCCAGGCTCTAAATACTTAATACCATGTTTCTAGCCAATAACAACGTAATGTAACGTGATGTTCGTTCTTTGCTTTGTGTTTATAAAGAAGATATAACAATAACACAAAATTTACCGTTTGATACTGTGTTTTGTTTTTGTTTGTTTATTGTTTTGTATAAGCATACACGAAAAATTTAAATTTTTGATTAATTTTTCAGAGGTGGTATCGGATTTTTACTCATATCTTAGTTATTTATGGGCCGATTGAGCTGATTTTAAATAGCATTCTATTCGATCGTATTTCCGTTAGAATTATTGAAAATTCGGATCTCGAGGATATCTGGGGTCTTCTGAAAGCTGATTTCAACATACACACAGACAGACGGACATGGCTAAATCGACTCCGCTATCTATAAGGATCCAGAATATATATACTTTACAGGGTCGGAAAATTATATTATAGAAATTACACCCTTCTCACGAAGGTGAAGGATATAAAAAAATAAAACTGAAAAATAACGTACTCACGACTTTATCACCATATAACTCATCAGCTAGTCATGACAAACAAATTTATCATAACTCATGTAGTTCTCTCTAAAGATCTAAATCTAAATTTATGATAACTATATAATTCTTCAAAGATGGAAAATTTTTTGGTTTGTCATCGGTACATAATAGACCCAGGACGATTTTAACATTTTTACTTGTTCCATAATATATTGTATACCTAAAATTATTTAGTAAACTGTTAGCATACGTAATATTTGTTTAATTTCTTATAAATACCCTTTAAATTTGTTATTCTAACTTATACACAATATTCATACTCGTACGTTTAGTAAAACATTTTTCTTTTTTTTCATCTTTATTCACTTTGTCTAAGTACATTGTATAATCATTGTATGTAAAATGTATATGTTATTTTACATAGTTTGGATTTGTGTATATTAAAGTAGTATTTAGACGATATTTTCTTTAGCTTGCGTTAATTGCTTCATATAATCCTAATTTATACTCATATTGCGATATGACTAGTAAGTGGATGTGGATATGGATGTATGAATACTAAAGTATTCTCATATGTAGGAGTAAAAGTGTAATACAAATTATATATACGAGTATGTATTCATACATACTATGTAATGTATATAAAAACAATATCATGTATACTTTGTTTATGAAATTGTCTATAGAAAAATGTATATAAATATTTATATGTGTATATGATACTCGTTTAATATCATGGATATATGTATGTATGTAATATATTTTTTTAATGTAGTTATCTTTTGTAATTTATGCACGATTATTAAATAAGGATTTGTTTAATTCACATTCACAATGTATTCAATAGTTTATTTGTGTAGACATTTGCGTTTTTTGTGAAAAATTTAATTTAAAATTTGTGTAATGTATTCATTAGAGCAGAAAATATTATGTTTAATTTAGAAATTTCAAAATATTATTAAATTAAATTGATTTTGTAAAAATTATATTTATAATAGTTAAAAAATAAGGGTTCTTATCACCGTAATTATAAATAAATTAATAGTTTATTTATGGTTTATTAGGCACTTTTCCCATATAAAATTCCTATAATAAACCATAAAAAATGTTATTACTTTTTTACCCATATGTAGTTTTGAAGACTTGAAATGTACCAATTATGAATTGCCGGGACCAATCCAGGTAAAATTTTGAGAATAGATTTATATTTATATAATATTTATGCTGAATTTCATCGCGATATTAGTGTTTATATGTGAATTTTAGACATTCAAGTTATTTTCTGAAAGGGACTTTGTATGGGAGCTAGGGTCAAATAAGGGGCGATCTTTGTGAAATTTGGCAAGGTCATCAAGGCTTGTATAAAACTTATTTGTGCCGCTTTTTATGAAGAGACTGGTATATTTAACATAATTATGATCTAAAATGTCTTTTAATGGGGGGGGATTTCTGTTATATTAGGGCTAGGTGAAATAATGGGCCGATTTTAACCATTTTCAATAGGCTTCGTCCTTGACCCAAAAAGCGCGTGTACCAAATTTCATCCAATTATATTGAAAATTTAATCGACTGAGAATATGATTCTAAGCCGATTGGTATACTTTAAGGTGGGTATAGGACGAATATTATTGTGTGTTACAAACATCGGCACAAACCCAATATACCCTCCTCACTAAAGTGGTGTAGAGTATAACAAGTAAGAGTATTATAATCTAATAGCCTCCATCATATACCCTCCATCAAACCGAATGGCATAAAAGAAATACTCCCCTATAAACGTCATGATCACTCATCAAATTAACTGACCGTGTTTCATAAAATTTTTTAGACCGATTTTGGTTCATGTGAAAATGTTTACATCGAATATCATAGCATTTTTATGTCATGAAATTCGGTAGAAATTACTTACTTAAGCCTTTGAGCGTGAAATTTTCTGAAGGGGACCTTATTTGGGGGGTAGGGTCAATTATAGACCGATCCACATAAAATTTTGTTAAGAGATTTTGGTTGGCAAAGAACTTACTTGAGTCGAATTTTACCGCTATACTCGTACTTTTCAGCCAGTAATGAGCTTTAGAGTAATTTTCTGAAGGGGACCTTATATGGGGGGTAGGGTCATATATGGACCGATCTACATAAAATTTGGTAGGGAGGTTTCGACTCATAAGAAATTTAGATATGTCAAATTTCATCGCTATATGCCAGTAATGAGCATTAAAGTCATTTTCTGAAGGGGACCTTATGTGGAGGTTGGGTCAATTATGGACCGATCCACACAGAATTTGGTAGAGAGATTTTGGCTCGCATGAAACTTATGTTTGGCGAATTTCATCACTATATTCATAGCCAGTAATGAACGTTACAGTCATTTGCTGAAGGGGACCTTATATGGGGGGTGGTGTCAATTATGGACCGATCCTCATGAAATTTGATAGGGAGATTTTCACTCATATGAAACTTGTTTATGTCGAATTTCGTTGCTATACTCGTACTTCTAAAACAGATATGTCCATTAAAGCTGTTTTTTCCACTTATATGGGCTCTATCCGAAAACGTAGACCGATATTACCTATTTTCAATACTAAACAAATATACATACTTTTGTGGGTCCATGATCAGCATTTTGATATGTTATAAAGGGTATGAGAAAATCAATATACCCCCCATCTTTTTTGATGGTGGGTAAAAAAGTGTTGATTATAGCTACCTAAAAAAACTTTTCTAAATTTTAATTTATATTTATTTTTACAAATAGCAAATATTTTTCTTTTAAAATATTTTATTATGTAATTGAATTAAAGTAAAATAATTTTGTGTATAAGTATTGCAACTTGTAGTTCTTTTAAAGTTGTTTCTCTTACTATATTGTAAACCATCATCAGAATTAAGTAATATGTTTCTATCTTTTTTTAATAGTCGCCTAATGCAATTGCATTTATATATACAAATAAGTAAAAGTCATGTTATATGCTGACATTTATGTTCATACATTAATGCTGATTATATTTGACTTGCAAAAGTTTAATTTAAAATGTTAAAATGTTTTACAAATTCTATGGTTTGCCAAAAAATGAAAGAGAAAAAGCAACAAATTTGAAAGAGTCAAAAAGTCAGCAAAACTTTTTAGATATTTTAGCCAGCATCAAACGAACTAATGTAAAAGAGAATATTAAATTGAATAGTGTGTATGTGTGTGTATAGTTTGCAATATATCAAATTTGGAAAAATGTATGTATATAAATTAGAGAATTATTTAAAAACTTTTTTTTGACTCGATTGTCATAAATAAATATTGGTTTAGTTATGGTTTGTAGTAACTTTAAGAAAAAGAAAAACATGTTTGTTTTCAACACAGAGAAAATGTTTAATACATAAATTAAAATGGTTTGTAATTAAATAATTCTCTACTGTAGAAATAAATTTTATTGTTCAGAAGGAAAATGTTAAATTTTATTTATATATAAATAATTGTTTTAGTTTTAATGAATATACCTTAGGGTGTCGCGTAGACCACTTTTTTGTAGTAATACGTCTTAAAAAATGCTTATTAATATACTAAATTGGAGAAACATAAAAGATAATTATATTTAAAAGAATCTCAGTTTCCTACCATTTTTTATACCCACCGTCAAAAAAGATGGGGGGTATATTGATTTTGTCATTCCGTTTGTAACACATCGAAATATTGGCCATAGACCCATAAAAGTATATATATTCCGGGTCCTTACTACATTCTAAGACGATCTAGCCATGTCCGTCCGTCTGTCCGTCTGTCTGTTGAAATCACGATAGGGACCACACGAGAGGAGCTAGACAGTTGAAATTTTGCACAAATATTCTCTATTGCTAAGGTTTGTTTGGTATTGAAAATGGGCAATATCGGTCCAATTTTTCGGATAGCCCCCATACAAGTGGACCTCCAAAAAAAAACTTTAACGGTTATAACTGCTTTAGAAGTACGAGTATAGGGATGAAATTCGACATAAATAAGTTTCATATGAGCCAAAATCCTTCTACCAAATTTTTTGAGGATCGGTCTATAAATGACCCTACCCCTCATATATGGTCCCCTTCAGAAAATTACTTTAACACTCATTACTGGCCTAAAAATTTGAGTATAGCGATGAAATTCGGTATAAGTAAGTTTCTTACGAAACAAAACCTTTTAACCAATTTTTTTAGGATCGGCCCATAAACGACCCTAACCCCATATAAGGTCCCCTTCAGAAAATGACTTTAACACTCATTACTGGCCCAAAAATGCGAGTATAGTGTTGAAATTCGATACAAATAAGTTTTTAACGAACTAAAACCTCTCTACCTTTCTATTTTAGGATTGGCCCATAAATGACCCTACCCCCATATACGGTCCCCTTCTGAAAATGGCTCTAACACTCATTACTGGTCCCAAAATGCAAGTATAGCAATGAAATTCTACATAAATAAGTTTCATGTGAGCTAAAATCTTTCTGCCAAATTTTTTGAGGATCGGTCCATAATTGACCCTACCCCCATATAAGGTCCCCTTCAGAAAATGACTTTAACACTCATTACTGGTCCAAAAATGCGAGTATAGCGATGAAATTCGGTATAAGTAAGTTTCTTACGAACCAAAATCGCTCTACGATTTTTTTTTGTAAGATCGTCCCATAAATGACCCTATCCTCCATATAAAGTCCCCTTCTGAAAATGACTTTAACGCTCATTACTGGCTAAAAATTACGAATATAGCAATAACATTTTACACAATTAAGTTCCTCGCGAGCCAAAATCTTTTTAATAACTTTTATGTGGATAGGTCCATAATTGGCCCTACTCCCCCTATTGGGTCCAATTCAGGAAATAGCTTCTACGCTCATTACTGTCTTAAAAAAATGAGTAAAGCGATGAAGGGCTACACACGTAAGTTTCTTACGAGCCAAAACCTCTGTACCAATTTTTTTTTTGGATCGGTCGATAAATGACCCTTCCCGCATATAAGGACCCCCTCTGCTAATTGGAAGTACAGCGATTAAAATCGACATAAAAAAAGTTTATACTTAGGAACATAATTCTTCATTCCGAATTTAATGAGGACTCATTTATAACTGACCCTAGCCCCTATAAAAGGTTCCCTTCAGGAAAGAGTTTTGGTTATTGAAATACGAGTTTTCCTTATTTAAAATAAGAGTATAGCGCTGAAATTTTGCATAAACAAGTTCTATACAAACGAAATCTATGTACAAAATTTTATGAGTATCGGTTCATAATTAACGCATATAAAGGTCCTCTTCAGAAAATGACTCATACGCTCACGGTTTAAAAATTTAAATAAAATATTTGGTTTTTAAATATTAATATTTTGTTAGTTCAAAAGAGCTCGGTCCATAATTGACTTAAGCCATATTCCAAATATCACCCTGATGTTTATAGGGGAGCATTCCTTTTATGGCATACAGTTTGATGGTGGGTATATGAGATTCGGCACAGCCGAATATAACTGTTAGGATCTGCAATATTTTTTACAGACAAATTATACGAAAAACGAAACGACAAATATGTAAACTGTTTTTACTTGTTTATTTGCATTCTTTATTACAACTGAAAACTTAAATTTAACAAGTTGAAGCAAGAACATAAAAAAGCTAAAGAATTAACAGTTATAATTTTAAATATTTGCAATTTATAATATGTAAAAGAGAAGAGGTGAAAGGGAATTGTAAATAACAGGAGAGAGGGAGTTTAAAATGTGACAAATAAGACAAAGTATAAATTAAAAGAAACAAAGATAATTTATGAAGGCAGGGACGGAGCTACGGTGAACATCCTCCCCCCGTTGGAAGGTTTTGGCTTTCAACTGAATCTTCGGTAATTGGGAGTACAGCCAACTTTGTAACAGCACGCTTTATAGTTCTGCTGCTGGTCCGAACTACAGCAACGCGGGCAACTCCATCTTTGCCACATATGGTTTCAATTACGCGCCCCATTTGCCATTTAAGAGGTGGAAGGTTATCATCCTTTAATAATACCATATCACCACAGGCAATATTTGTTGTGGATTTACGCCACTTTGAACGCTCCTGCAAATGTGTGAGGTACATGCAGGTCCACTTCTTCCAAAATACTTGCTGAATAAACGAAATTCGTTGCCATCTATTTAAACGAGATAAATTAATGTCGGTAATTTCGGGTTCCACTATAGATGTTAAAGGGGCTCCTATTAAGAAATGACTTGGGGTGAGGACATCCATATCATTAGGATCGTCCGAAAGTGGACATAGAGGCCGAGAATTTAGTATGGCCGAGATTTGATATACCAAAGTCTGCAATTCTTCTAAAGTTAATACTGTAAGGCCTACTGCACGATGAAAGTGATATTTTGCCGCCTTAACAGCTGCCTCCCAGAGCCCGCCAAATTGGGGAGATCTGGGTGGAATAAATTTCCAGGTAATACTGTCATTTAGGCATTCCTGATGAACCATTTCCAAGTGAGATTGACTCAAAAACAATTGCTTCAATTCTGCTAACTCGTTTTTAGCACCAACAAAGTTAGTGGCGTTGTCCGACCAAATTGTATGCGGTTTGCCTCTGATAGAAATAAATCGTTTTAAAGCCGCCAAAAACGATTGTGTAGACAACTCAGCAACAACTTCCAAATGTGAGGCCTTTGTGGCAAAACAAATAAAAATGCAAATGTAGCACTTTACTGGTGGCCGATTACGTACACCTGATTTGTAATAAAAAGGGCCACAAAAATCAATGCCCGTAGTGTGAAATTCTCTACACTGTTGCACACGACCATGAGGTAGACTACCCATAATATGCTGTGCGTATTTGGGTTTTAAACGAAAGCATCGAATACATTTTGTAATTATTGCTCTCACAGCTTTCTTACCACCAAGAGGCCAATACTGAAGTCTAATTGTAGCAAGGAGACACTGCGGACCGGCATGCAATAGCTTTTGGTGAAAGCTTAATACCAATGCCTTTGTAAAAGGGTGAAGCTTTGGCAAAATAATGGGATGTTTTGCTTCAAAGTCCAAAGTTGAATTTTCAAGTCTCCCTCCAACTCGAATTAAATTGGTAGCATCAATAAACGGTGACAATGAATATAGCTTACTTGTAGGTGATATTGATTTATTTGTTTTTAACGCCTTATATTCAGCTAGGAAATGTATTTGTTGTATATTACGTATTAACAGGTTCGTACCCATCTTTAAGTCAAATGGGGTTAATGGGCCCAATTTTATTTGATTGTTTAATGCAAATTTTAAAATTACAAATTTGTAGATATAACCGAATATACGCTGCATTTTCGAAAATGAATTATGATGTTTGCAATTGATGGACCAATCATTTGACGTGGTGGCAATCAAAACGGATCGCTTACGTTCTGGTAAATCAGTCAAAAAATTTAGGAGCTTTGGCCATTTGGAACAGTCACTACTTAAAAAATCTGGTCCATATTTCCAAAGGTTTGATGACAAAAGCTCTTCAGGCGTAGTTCCTCTGGATAAAAGATCTGCAGGGTTTAAATTAGTCGGAACATGGTGCCATGTCATTTGTTTAGTAAGTGATTGAATACGACTTACTCTATTAGATACAAAAATGTTGAAATTAGACGATTCTTCACGTAACCAGGACAGTACCACCATTGAGTCCGACCAGCAATGAACCTCAAATTTTCTTAAAAACGAATTAATAACGACATTTAAAAGTTCAGCTAATAGTAAGGCTGCGGATAATTCCAATTTTGGCACCGTGATGGTTTTTAGAGGTGAAACACGGGATTTAGAGCACAACAGGTTAGTTTTAACATCTCCATTAAGTTCAGATCGTACATAAACACAAGCGCCATACGCCGACAAACTTGCATCACAAAATGCATGAATTTGCACTAGAGCATTTGGTATTAAAACAAAGCGTGGGAACTCAAAATTGTGTACAAAAGAAAAGTTCGAATAAAAATCCATCCATGCTGAATGAAGCGATTGTGGTAAGCTTTCGTCCCAGTGTAAATTATGTTTCCACAAAATCTGCATAAATACCTTTGCCCTTGTAATAATGGGACCAATCAGTCCCAAGGGATCATAAAGCCGGGCGATAATTGATAGTATTGTGCGTTTGGTAGCAATGGCTCCATTCGATACACGTGAGAGCGAAAAAATAAAATTGTCAGTTTTTGGATTCCATACTAGACCTAAAGTCTTAGTTATATCAGTTCCATCATGGAACTTTAAAAATTGCTCGCAATCAGCAGACGAAACACCGTGTAAAACAGTAGGCTCATTGGAACACCATTTTCTAATCGCAAATTTTCCCTTTTGGAGCAAGGCTGAGACTTGTTGTCGAACTTCAATTACTTCATCTATCGAATCGCCTCCAGAGATTAGGTCATCGACATAAAAATCGCGTTTGACTATTTTTGCACCCAAAGGAAAGTTATTTTCTTCTTCGATTGACAGTTGGTGCATAGCACGAATTGCTAAAAACGCAGCAGGTTTTGTGCCGTATGTGACTGTGTTAAGTTTATAGACCTTAATGTCTTCTTCTTGATCATCTCTCCAAATAACACATTGCAGATAATCATCTGGATGGGATACCTTTACACATCGGTACATCTTGCAAATATCACCACTAAGAGCAACCTTAAAGAATCGAAAACGTAGAAGAGTGTTAAAAAGTTTTGGTTGTATTGTAGGCCCAGAATAAAGAATATCGTTTAACGAAAAACCAGATGACGTTTTGGCTGATCCATCGAAGACTACCCTCAGTTTTGTTGTTGTGCTGTCTTCCTTTTGTACACAGTGATGAGGCATATAGTACGTATTTACGTCAGGGGGTGAATAGATTTCAGACATATGTTGTAACTCGGCGTACTCTTTCATAAAAGATACATATTGTTTTTTTGTTTCTGGATATTTATTAAGCTTCCTTTCTAAACCTTTAAAACGTTGTAAAGCCCTCTCATATGAATCACCAAGCAAATTACAGGGTTTTGTTTTTGGTAAGCTTACAGAATATTCACCAGTGTTAAGCCGAATTGTTGTTTGTTTAAAAAAGCTCTCGCAAAAATCATCATCACTTTCGTGCATACTAGCTTCATTAAAATTGTTCTCTATTTCCCAAAAGCCTTTAATGAGATCATCAATATTATTTCTTTCAATCTCGTCGTTTTTATGTACCACAGCCAACGATGATTTAAATGTAGTGGAATGGCCACCAGATACCACCCATCCAAATAGTGTTTTTTGCAAAATGGGTAAAATTTTATTAAAATGAATTTGGCCAACACATATCAAATCAAAAAATAGGCCAGCACCAATCAAAATATCTACTCGGTTGTGTTTATAAAAAAGAGGGTCAGCCAGCTGTATATTTTGGGGAATATTCCAGTTGCTGATGTTGACATTTGGCTTATAATCTGTTATAGTGGGCACTACTATGGCAGAAAACGATGTTGAGAAATTCTCATTTTGAGACTTTACAAAAATATCGACAGATTTTTCAGCAACGAATGTACCATCTCCTATACCAGAAATGGTTACCAAAGATTTACTTGTTTGAAGATGTAGTTGATTTGCAAGACGATTTGTAACAAAATTAAGCTGAGAGGCTGAGTCGAGGATGGCACGGCAAGGTACGAGTGAACCAGACCTATTTTTTACTAACACAACAGCCGTAGCTAACAACACGTCTGCTGGAGATCCAGGCGGGGTGTTAAATGAAGACGACACAAGTGAAGACTGCGCTTCTACTGCTGATGACTGGCTTTCGATCGAATATTCTGCATTAGATGCATTAAGAGTATTATTAATGTGTAACAATGAATGATGCTTGGAAGTACAATAACGACAGTGGCCAAATTTGCATGTTTTCATCATGTGCCCCTTTCTTAAACAATTCAAACACAACTGCAACCTTTTAGCTTCTTTAAAACGATTCATTGGGGACAGGTTTCCAAAGCGTGAACATTTTGTTATATAATGTTCTTTAGAATCACAAAAAACACAAAATACTGTCGGCGGTAATGCAGAAGTTACAAGCGCATTACGTCCATGCATTGATTTTTTGGCATTTTGATTTAATTGTTTTGTGGGCATAGAATTCTCAATTTTCTCCAAAAAACGACATCTTTGATCTAAAAATGATTCAAGGGAAGACCAAGTAGGGAATGAATCAGTAGGCAAGTTTTCTTCCCATTTCGCTTGAGATTTTAAATCGAGTTTTGATGTTATTAAATGTACTAAAAAGCCATCAGCAATTTGTTCTTTGGTACTCATAGTTTGTAAAGCACGCATATGAGCATTGAGTTTGTCACTGAGTTGACGTAAATTTGATGCGGAGCCCTTTTCAGCGCTACTTAAATCAAAAATTTCTTTTATATGTGCCTGAAATGTAACCAATTTGTTATCGAAACGTCTTTTTAATAACTCGATGGCTTTATCATAGTTTGCGTCAGTTGGTTCTAATGATGAAATTGTATCTAATGCAGCATCTTTTAAACAAGCACGTAAATGTTGAAATTTTTCAATTTTCGTTATATCATCTTTATCAACGACGGTACAAAACATAGCATAAAAATCTGGCCAATCAAGATATGATCCAGCAAATGGAGGTATTTTTTAATTCTGGCAATCGCGATCTACGTTGAGGAAAAGCATACGATTGAGGTTCATCTAAAGAAAATTGACGAAATGTTGATGATCGATGTTGTGTTTCAACATTTTTAATATAATTTAACTGGCGTGTAAGCTTAGCCTTAACTTCAAAATAAATGGATACAAAATTGAACCGTGTATTGCTTTCCAAAATGCTGGTGTCTTTTTCCTCTAAAATGGTTTGCGCTTGATCGAAGCTATTATTAAGGCTCTCTACGTACTCAAGACGGACCGTAAGCTCATCTGCATCATATTCCCTTAATTGAACTACGTTAAGTGACATGTTTAAGCTCACTAGTTGATTGGTAATAGCAATGACTTTATTTTGATACGGCGATAAATCAACATTGCCGTCTGTAACGTTCTCCTCAGTGGTACTCATAACAATTTTCAAGAACAAACACGAACACGAAATTTATTTGTATAATTATCAAAACGAACAATGTGTATAAATATTAAAACTATGAAACAAACAATGACGTCACAATATAAACATGCAGTAGAATCCGTCGAAATAGTTATTCGAATGCAAACTATTTTTTAATAAAAATATCCGAATTGATACTTTATCAACGTATTACTATTAATGTAATCACGTCGGGGTCACCAATGTTAGGATCTGCAATATTTTTTACAGACAAATTATACGAAAAACGAAACGACAAATATGTAAACTGTTTTTACTTGTTTATTTGCATTCTTTATTACAACTGAAAACTTAAATTTAACAAGTTGAAGCAAGAACATAAAAAAGCTAAAGCTAACAGTTATAATTTTAAAGAGAATATTTGCAATTTATAATATGTAAAAGAGAAGAGGTGAAAGGGAATTGTAAATAACAGGAGAGAGGGAGTTTAAAATGTGACAAATAAGACAAAGTATAAATTAAAAGAAACAAAGATAATTTATGAAGGCAGGGACGGAGCTACGGTGAACAATAACACTCTTACTTTTTTTCACAAAATAAACTGAGATCAATTCAATTGCTGGTAGGGAACTGAGGACCGTTTCAAAATGTTTCTTTTATATTTTTCGTGTTCAGTACATTAAAACACATAGATTGAGAGGCATTCCTACGTGAGATTCATAAATAGACTTTTTCTTGGGACACTCTAATATACATATATACCCAGTAAAAAAAGAACTTCCAAAGAAGCGAAAATAAGTAGAATTTATTCCATGAAAGTACTGAAAAGAAGTGATGATTTTAACACAGGCTTGTCATAGGAGGGATGTCCTTTTTATTTGATTCCAAATTCACTACTTCTGAAGTTATTCTCAAGAAATAATTTTTATGCTATTTTTTTGGAAGTTATTCGGAAGTAAAATTGTATTATTATAGAATACAACTAATTTGACTTAAATAATATTAACATTAATAAGAGTAATTAATAGATACTGGATACGTATGAGTGTTATTTAATTAATTGAATAATTAAAAATAGATCATACGCAATTAATAGAAATCACTATTAAATATAAAATAGTAGGGCGATATACATATAGAACGTATATCTTTACCTGTGAATTTCAGGAATACCAAGTTAAACACTAAAACCTTCTTCCTAGACATTGAAATTTAATATGAAAACGTTCTAAACGTTTTGAAATTACAAATTTATTTCCTTTTTGCTGTATGCATTTCCCTAAAAAATCTGTAGCGAAAATTTAAACCTGTATTTACTTAAAAGGTCATAAGTTATTTCATTTTCCTATTTACTATTCGACTAAAATTTAAAATATATTACTGCATTTCTCCCTAAGTATATACAAATTAATTAAATTCTTTTGAATAAAAACATTTCACATTAAGAAAGAAGGAATTTCTTTAAATAGACTTTTTTAATTTTAAAAGGAAAATTAACTTTATTTAATAGTGAAATGCACACACAAGGACATCGATACAAACACACCGACATTTTATATTTGTTAGTGCAGGTGAATTTCTGTTAAATTTTATTTAAGTGTATGTAGTACATACATACACATATATAGAGTATTTTGTTCTACATTTTTGTTTAATAACTTTCCATCTACTACGAAGAAGTAAAAAGAAAACGAAAAAAAAATATGTATATAATAAAAGCAACATCAAAATAAAATTATAAACTTTGCATTAAACTTATAAATGTACTTTTCAACGTTCAACATTTTCTAAGTAGTTCAAGTACATGAACAAACATACGTTTCTACTTAAATGAAATATTTTTGCCTCACATACACACTACATACACTCTCTTTCCTATACATTTTCTATATTTCTTGCATTTACCTTTAACGTCCATACATCTATGTTATAGTTAAGTTTGTGGGTGTAGATGCTATACATACATACATACGTAATCAATTTATATCATTGTATATCTAAGTTGATGTGTTTGAATAAATGTTGTTTGTATTCGTGTTTTTGTTTACTATAGTTGTTGTTGTGTTTTTTTTTTAATATTATTTCCCAAGTATCCTTAATAGTAGTTGTTTAGTCTTCTTATGTTATTAAAGTTTAAGAACATCACTTTCCATCATTTTAAGTAGAATTGTGTACAAATTTCATCTACACACCTACACATACATATGTATAGTACATAAATATATAAGAGTGTTTGGCTGAGTTTGTAAACATCAATACACTTGTACAAACACTCATGCATTGGTAAACAAAATTTTTGTTTTTACTTAATAAATATTTACGGCATTCTGTTTATACTAATATGGAGTCGATACAAAATTTTATAATATTTTGTTTCATTTCTTTAATTTCTAATTGTAAAATAATTATATTTCTATGAGACATATAAGTTTTATGAATAAAATCACATAAAGTGTGGAATTTTTATACATGATTATCAATTGCAATAATGAACAAAGTGTGTTTCAAAATGTAAAATTATAAAATTAATATTTATACCCTACACCATTATAGTGTGGAGGTTATTATGCGTTTGTGCTTATATTTGTAACACTCAAAAATATTGGTCCTACACCCAACTTAAGGTATACAAATCGGTTCAGAATCACTTTCTTTCTGCTATATCTGTCCGTCCGACTGTTTATTCATGTAAACCTTGTGCTCTCGCTACAGGTCATAATTTTCACGATACCTTGATGAAATTTGGCACAAACTTTTCTCTGTATTAACTGACCACCACTTCGTTTAGTGTGGAAAATGCAAAGCTTAATACATATGAACCTTGATATAAATATAAAAATTTTAGTTTGCAAATACATTCACGTTGTAATAATTTGGAAAAAAGGGCGTGGGTACACAAACATATAATTTCAATGGGAAAAAGACTCCACGGTAGGATCAGGACCTAAGTTAATTTTCTGTATTCCTGAATAGAAGCACAGGAATACGGATATAACTACCACATACCTCCTAAGCTAAAACAGATACAACAAAAATGTTATACTTATCTTTATTTGTTACAAAAAATAAGCTGTCAGGATTCTGGTACTGTAGTTTGGGACTTTTTAGGATATCGCGTAAACCTGTGAACATATGTAGAAGTAACATGGATAAAACATTCGTACTTTATTAAAAAATTATGAATATTACTTCTTACTTTTGAGAAATTCTGGTTAAAAAACGTACGTACTTATGTTTGCTACATTTTATATCAAATATTATTTTCTATTTATGGTTTTATATATCGGCAATTTCGTGTCAAACTTTTAAAATAGATGTCTTCCGATTTGGATGAAATTTTCACCAATTTTGGACACAAGTTTTTGGAAACAGTGAAGAAATAGATCTCTAAACTCCTTCGGACAATTTTTGCTTGGACCAATAGGTGAAAAGTTACACTAATTTGAAAAAAAACCTGTATGATCAAAGTGTCCAAATTTGATTCCCAGTAACTCCGGCAGTTCTTGACCGATAGAGCTGAAAATTTGTTTCTGGTCTAATATTCAGTAGTACTAATTTTGGTTCAAATTTCATCCAAATCGATTTTTTTGAGTTGGGTTACTTGACACGAAATTGCCCATAAATAAATATTTATTAATAATAAAATTCATCGAACTACTTAATTGCAGTTTTAGTTACACTGGTATGCTTTTTAAATAATAACATATAAAAGTGAATACTTTGGTATTTTTTATACCCACCATCATAAAAGATGGGGGGTATATTAATTTTGTCACTCCGTTTGTATATATATCCTGGGTCCTTATTAAATTCTAAGTCGATCTAGCCATGTCCGTCCGTCTGTCACTCTGTCCGTCCGTCTGTCTGTTGAAAGCACGATAGGGTTCGAACGGAAAGAGCTAGAGAGTTTAAATTTTCCATAAATATTCCTTATAGTTAAGGTTTGTTTGGTATTGTAAATAGGCAATATCGGTCCACGATTTCGTATAGCCCCCATACAAGTCATAACTGTTTTAAAAATACGACTATAGCGATGAAATTCGTCATAAATAACTTTCATATGAGTCAAATCAAATTTTATGAGGATCGCTTAATAATTGACCCTACCCCACACATAAGGCTTAAAAATACGAGTATAGAGACATTTCAAAAATTTTCGAACAGGTTTTGTACCTTGTACATGTCTTATGGGAAGGTATAAAGAAAATGGTGGGTATATTTTTTGAGATATCCTTGACAGAAGGACATTGTTTGATGTCATTATCCTGACGTTGAATCTTTATTCTTTTAAATGAAATATTGTAGAATTAAAAGACATAGGCTTTAATTGCGGACTAAAACGATTAAAATCAGATAACTAGTTTAGAAAATATACGATGTCAAATTGCACTTTCTATTTGGAATTTCTTTTTTCACATAATGGTAAGATTAAATTAAACATAGATGAGTAAATGATAATCTAAAGAAGGAACCTTTTTGTTCTTCAATGTATTTTATTATAGTAAATTTATGAGAGTGTTCACACAATGTCCTTTTATTCATTTGTAATCCAAATTTCGGTTTAAACTAGTTAACTAGCGGTTTAAACTAGTTCATTTAGTTTCATAACCCAGTCATTTAGACTATATTTTCTTACTTATTTATGTTGCCAATTCTTTTATATCATCATTAAAATTTAAGCTATAATTAAGTTTTCATAAACCAATTTATATTTACTTAAAATATTTATTAGTTTGTCATAGTAACCTCAAAACAAAATTCATTGAATTTATACAAATTTGCTTTAATTTCACTACTGTTTAATTTTTGCATGAATTTTGTTCCTTTTATATTTTTTTTGCTTCTACATTTTAAAATCAAAATCTTAAATATTCTACATGTCTCTCTAACCTGTTGTACTATGTCTTCAAATAATCATATTAGCTATATAAATATAAAAAAATAAACAAACTTTATCCCCGTCATGTCAGATATAATACCATAAATTTATAAATATATAGAACAAATACATAAAAACACACAACAAAACCCCTACATGTCTGTAGCTGCAAGTATTTATATCTATGAGTATGCTGCTTCATACATTCTATTTTTCTATTATTTTTCCTTTTTCTTTTCTTTCACAAAGTCAAATATTAAGTGAAAAGTTGCTATAAGCAATTCTATGCTCTAATAATAGAGGAGAAACGGGGAGTAACGAGACAAAGTTTTTCTATAATTTTTAAGTTAAGAAAACATAATTTACCCAAACCACAAGATTCATTCATAAATTTTACTAAATACGAAAAAAAAAATCTTAAGACTTTAATATACGCAGAGAACAACAATATTTATTTTGTTTAGGAAATGTCAGGGCTGTTCGATAAGTTTTCCTAAATGAGATTAAAGTTTTGAAGAAACTTATAATTTCATGTAATATAAAACTTTGTCAGTTAAGTACTTTAATTTCAAAATTTATTTAGGAAATTGTTGGTTGATGAAAAGTAAAGTAATAGGTAAATAAACATAAATAACAACTTCTTAAAAATTAAACTTATGCGATGAAAACAACATGTTTTAAAAATTTGTATAATAATTTGTTGTTATTGTTATCATTATAAGGTAAAATTTTAAAACCATTAACCTGATTATACCTGTAAATTGTACCCTACAGCATAAATGTAGAACATATATCAAGCGTTATAGAATCATTTTCTGATTCGATTAAACAATATCCATCGAATAAGTTTTTGTCTGTAAAATTGCGACCTATAGCGTAAGTACAAGGACATAGGTTAATAGACTCAGAAATTTTAAGCCGATTGGTATACTTTAAGGTTGGCGTATGACCGATCTTTTTATGCATTACTAATATAGCGCTTACTTTGATATTGCAACACAAAAGTGACCCATAGTAAATGTCAAATATAGTCGATGGAAAATATAAAATATTCGGGTTTGTCTGTAAAATTGCGACCTATAGCGTAAGTACAAGGACATAGGTTAATAGACTCAGAAATTTTAAGCCGATTGGTATACTTTAAGGTTGGCGTATGACCGATCTTTTTATGCATTACTAATATAGCGCTTACTTTGATATTGCAACACAAAAGTGACCCATAGTAAATGTCAAATATAGTCGATGGAAAATATAAAATATTCGGGTTCTCCAGTTACCAGTATAGGCTTCTAAAAGATCCATTTAAAACTTGTTGACCATTGCACAATAGAATAACATTTCAAAGGATTAAATAAAAGGAAAACAAAACACAACTTTTTTTTATTTCTTAAGCGTGGAATACATATTTTATAAACTTAAATACATACGTTATTAGTGGATGTGTTCTCAGCCACTTGTACACTTACAAAAAGCTTAAATTTTGTAATGAAATATCTTATTTATCATCGCACGTTAAATTAACATGAACTTTACTAGTTTTATGTCTATTATATGAAGTAAAATTAAGCAAAATGAAAAAAAGCCGAGTATCCTCACCATTTAGCATTAATTTGTGTCTTCTATTAAAGTGGCCACAAAATCCTTTTTCCTCTTTGGTTGCTCTTCCAACTTTAATCTGTTAAAATCCTGCCACACAAACATTTCGTGTAGAAACACAGTTAATGTCTATGAAGGATAGATACAAACAGCACTTAAGCATACAACATGCAGCAACCAACAAACAGATGTAAATACTATATAGATAGTCAAACGCCTATAGTTAATGTCTGTGTTTCTGGGTGTGAAGATATTATAGTCAGATTTTTTTTTTTTTTTGGGAGGGGGGGGTGTTTTATATGTATGTAGTTGTAATGACCAATAGATTGCTAATTTGAGCTTATTTTACCAAATTTACACAAATCCCAAACATCAATTTAAAAAGCCATTAGTCATGTTGCTCTCCACACACATACACATTTTTAGAATTTTTTTATATGAAATCCTTGTAATGCATGTGAAATCATACAAAAAAGAATTTGGAGGAAAAGAAAAAACAAATCGCTAAATGAAATACAAAAAATTTACGTTATAGAAAACCAATAACTATGTAAATACTTCACACCTCGTTTAAACTTCCGTTTGTATAAAATGGCCATCATATAAATTTACACACACGCTGTTTTCATACTCACATACATAGAAACATTCTTCCCAGCAGTTCGGTGTAGTTTCGGAATTAACTTTAGTGTGATTAAAAATAAATAATTGACTTGGCATTAGTTTAGACCTAGTGGATTAGGTTAACGCCTATTAATGTACAGTTTAGAAACTAATTTTTAATTTTGTCTCTAGATTACTAAAGGACACTGAAGTAACAACTCACTACCCGCTAGATGATTTGCGTGCAATAAAGTGAGTACTGAATTCCTCACAAAGACCAAGTATATGACTGAACGTTTAATTATACAAAAAATATACACTCTTAACATAGTAGTAGCAGTAAGACACTTGATATAAAACAAAGCTATACACTGACTCCTTGTGAAACTACTGGGCTGCAAGTCATTCACATCCATATTACAATTTATATACACAAGTCTAAGTAGATGTGTAAAAGAGTGTGCGGTAGTGATTCTTATTTTACGTTTTTATTTCTTTTAATGTTTTATTTTTTTATTTGTTGGTTTTCATCGTGTATTTACGACTCTTGAGCGCCATTTAGGCCAAAATATATTTATGTGGGATTTTTATGGTTTTCAAATATTGGCTGGTTGTGTGCTTGTATGTTTTTGTTTTCTTTCCTTTTTCAGTTTTTTCTTTGGTGATTCACACTCTCTCTTCCTTTTATTTTTCGCTATTTTGTGGCTTCAATATTTGTGGTAAAATATTTAGACAAATCCCTTTAATATACAAAAAAAGGAGCAAAAAGGACGCATAAAATAGTCTTTTATATAAAAAAAAGAAAATTCTTATTTTTTTTGGGTAAATCTTCCACTTAAATTTTATTACAATATAACGATTCAAAGTTAAACGAGTTGATAAAGAACAGGAAGAAATTGTTAAGCCCCCAGTAATACACACTGCAATATATTGTATCGATCTAAGATTTCTATTAAAGCTTCTCTAATTCAGTTTATTGTTGTAAAAGATGGGGTTTGGTTTAAGTTTGATTTTTTGGTGGGAATAATGTGGAAAAATGTCTTACACTTTCATAGAAATCTCTAAGAAATCATATTAATGTTTAAAAATTATTTTTTTTTTTAGGAATTTAATTCACATGAAAGATTTTAAAGGTGATTTGATGATTTTCGAAAACTTTGTTTCGAAAGTGCACTTTAGTTACAAGTCTTTCATATTTATAGCAGGACAAAGAAGGGAATGTTATCGGATATTAAGTAGTATACCATATCAATTACCATTTAGCTCCCACATATTCAGTATATGCAACAGATTTGTTTTTGAAGATGACAAGTACCGCACACTTCTTTTCCATTTGTTATCAACTCTTTCCCATCGTTTCAACCTCTCTGAGGGGTTTCTGTAGTCATTACGGCAACGAAATATTATTTTCACGAGACAAAGTCCACACTCTAGTCCACCGTTTCCCCTTGTACCAGTTAGGTTATTTTCTCTGGTCAGATCGCTAGTCAAATGACTTCCCATTTCAAACTCCTGGCAGACTAGAAGTGAGGGCAGTTCACCGCGTTAACATGCACGGGCCTTGTTGGTTAAATCCTGGTAATTTTGGGTTATAAAAAGTCTAAAATTTTTTTAATATCATATCTTTTTATACTTTCTTTTATACAATCAGAGTCAATTTCGCTATGTCCGTCCGTCTTTGTATATAAATATGTAGTAGACCTTGTGCGCACTACGGTTATAAATTTAATTCAACTTATGAAAATTTCAAATCGGCCATATCCATTTCATATATTGAATATAAAAAAGTATGTCGAAAATATATATAATTTTTTCCCGATCGTTAAAAAGATGCCGTGCAAATGCTTCAATTTTCTCGATATCGGAAATTTTCGATGTCAACAAGTATCTTTGATTAACCAACGACATTTACACGGAGAAAAAGCAAGGATAAGGACTATGGTTTATCCCTCTTCTTAAATTAGTAGCCAAACTTGTAGTTTATACTATTAATTTTCATACGGTAAATCACTATAGTGGGGTGGGTATTATGCGTTTGTGCTGATGTTTGTAACACCCAAAAATATTGGTCCTACACCTTAAAGTATACCAATCGGCTCAGAATCATTTCCTGAGTCGATTAAACTGTGTCCGTCCGTCTGTGTGTCCATGTAAACGTAGTGAGCACGCTACAGGTTTTTGAGATAATTTGAATGAAATTTGAAACGTACGCTTCTTTAGGTCCAAGGACGAACGCCATTGCAAATGGTTGAAATCGGTCTATTATTTCGCATAGCCCCCATACAACCGGACCACCGAATAGGGCTTTGGACCTCATAATTATGTTAAATGATCTACTATCGCTACAAAAATTGGCAAAACTAAGTTCTATATAAGTATTAATAATTCTTTAGAAAATGACTTGAATGTCTACAATTCGCTTATAAACACTAGTTAAAAGATGAAATTTGGCATAAAAAATTTTTTGTAAACATAAACAACGACATTAAATTTTTTAAGGATCGGACCAATGCCCTAGTCCCTATACAACCGGACCTAGCGATTTGGGCCTTTTAGATCATAACTACGTCAAAAGTTTTCAATTTCTGCCATACAACCGGACCTTCCGATTTGGGCCTTTTATCTTTTAACTACGTCTAATATACTCCTGTTTATCCAAAAATCAGCATAATTTAGTTTGATATAATTATAAATAACACAGTCGATTTTCGTAATGGCCTCATTTAACCCTAACCCCTATACAAAGTCCCTTTCAGAAAATGACTTGAATGCTCACATGTCCATAGTATGACGATAAAATTTGTTACAAATAAGTTTTATATACATAAACATAATTGCCGACAATAAATTATATAAGGATCGGATCAATTTCTGCCCTAGCCCCCATACAACCGGACCTTCCTTGTCGTTTTCTGATCATAAATCTGTAACTTTTTATCTGTTAGAGATAAATGCATAAAATTTTACACCAACAATTTTGACAACATTTCTGATCATATATATTAATATGAGCTTCGAAAATTCAATGGTTGCTTGTTAATATATGTTTGAAATTGAATATTTTTATTGCAACAGTTTGAACAAAAGTTTTGTGGTAATATTTCTTTTTGAATGTAATGAATTAATAAACAATTGATATTATAAACCCCTTATATAGAAATAAGTTTTAACTAAATACAATTTATACATATAAATGAATTGTGAAGAAATAAAAACCTACCATTACCCAGAAAAAACTTATATTGAAAAGTAATGAGTTAAAAGCTTTTCACTACTTATTCAATAGCATTTTAACGCGGTCATGACATTGGAGGCAAGTACTTACCACGATCTCTTACAAATCACTACTTATATAAGTACTTATAAATAAATTACAACTTTGTTTTAAACAAAAAAAAAAAAAAAAAATTGTTCACTCAAAATAAAGTACTTACTTATCTGGCCATATGTAAGTAATTATAAGTGTACTTAAAAGTAATTCAAACGGTAAGTAGTAGTAAGTGGTTATGTAAGTACAAACATTACCGAGTTTTTGCTGGGTATGTATACTTGTTTAAATTTATTTCTCATTGAGATAATTAATATGTTCAGGTTCTTTAAAAAGCTTCTGTATGTATGTCTTGTTTGATTTAAAAAAATTGTTCTGAGAAGGTAGGGTCAATTATCGACCGATCCTTATAAAATGCTGTAGTGAGATTTTGGCTAGTACAAAACTTGTTTATGTCAAATTTTATAGCTGTACTCGTATTTTTAAGCCAATATTGAGCTTTAAAGTCATTTTTTTGTAGGAGACCTTATATGGGTGTTAGCGTCAGTTATGTGGTGATCCTCGTAAAATTTTGTAGAACGATTCGGTTCATACAAATCTTGTTTATGTCGAGTTTCATCGCTATACTCGTAATTTTAAGCCTGTAATTTAACGCTAATTACACATTTTTTGAAGGAGGCCTTATATGGTGGGTATGGTCAATTATAGACCGGTCTTTATAAATTTGTAGAGAAATTTTAACTTGTACAAAACTTGTTTAAGTCGAATTTCGTCGCTGTACTCCTATTTTTAAGTCAATAATGAGCGTAAAAGTCATTTTATAAAGGAGACTTTAATGGGGGTAGGACCAATTATGGCGTGATCCTCGTAAAATTTGGTAGAGAGATTTTGCTTCATATAAAACTTGTTTATGTGGAATTTCAAAGCTATATTGGTATTTCTAAACCAGTTGTGGCTGTTAAAACTGTTTTCCGGAGAGGCACTTGCTTGGGGGCTATGAGAAAACGTGGATCGAAATTGCACATTTGCATACTATACAAACATTCTCTTCAAATGGCTTTATTAAATGGGACTAAAATACCATAGATATCGATATATAAAGTACAATATATATTCAATTTTAAAAATAAATTTGTGACTTCTAAAGGGTTTTTATTTCCCCTGACTGCAGCCGCAGACCGCCGCAAATTAAATTTTAATACTTCATAGATAACATTAAATAAAAAATATGCAAATATTAAGAGCAGTTTATAATCTTATTTAAAGATTATGACTTAATAAATATCTAAACAAAATACTCTATCTAATATTAATAAAAATATTTTCCGGCAAATGCTATATCATCGAAAATAATGACCTTAAAAGTGGCTATTTTAAAGCACAAAAATATTGTATTTGAAATCCTTCACATTTGATAAAAATTTTAGGATAGTTATGCCAGTTGGATTTCTCCAATATTTTTATATTATATTACACAATGTCTTAGCTTTACTATGAAAAAAAAAAAAAAAATTATGTAAAAATTTAGCATTTTATAAAAAGTATTTATGATCAGCTTCTACTCTACCATTTCCTACTGTGGTACGCCCCAAATAGAGCTTTTGAGCTCATAATTATGTTAAATGATCTTGTACCTCTACAAAGATTGGCTAAACTTAGTTTTATATATATAAGTCTAAATGATATTGCCGATCTTCGTAATGATCGGGCCTCATTTGACCCTAGCCCCCATACAAAGTGCTCTTCAGAAATTTACGTCAAGACAAAATTAATACACGCTGATATCACGATCTAATTCTGCATAAATAACAAAAATTATTTCCATTTCTTTGTTCGATAGAAACAATTTCTTCTGTATAACTTTTATGAAAAACCAACTGAATTAATTTGTAATTTATTGAAGTCGCTGAATCAACAGCTAATTCCCAAAAGAATAATTATTAAAGAAATATGTTTGCAATTTCTTGTTTAGACTTTAGTAGTATTCTTATGACCTTGTATTCCCAAGTACGTATAAGTAATTTATAAAATCATCATTGAATTAAATATTTATTACTCATACGTACGAAATAAATAATTTACAAAAAAATCACGCTTCATCATCATCTGGCAATGAGTCTACAGAAAAAAATGAGAAAAAAACATCAACAAACACCACATTTGTTTTCGTCATGTTGTTTTAATCATAATCACCATTTTACATGTAAAATGAAAGAAAGCATATAAGTAAAAAACTGAGAAGAACAAGAGAAAATTCATTCATTATATTACATTACATGCATACAAATATTACAAAAACATTTACTGTACATACATACGTATATCATAAAGTAATATTCATGTTCAACTCATACATACACGGTCATGTTGATGTTGTAATTAAGATTATTTTGTGTTGTTACTTGTTGTTTCTGCATGCATGTGGTCAGACTTAAAAGTTATTCTCTTTAGTTTCTTTTCGATTTTAATTTTGTGTGAATTTTCTTATGGATAATGTAAAATATGTTTGTTTTCTTCACAAGTCTTTTAATTTAAGAAAGAACTTTTACAACCGCCCCTTTGTTCATTTTCCATATTTGTAATTTCATTTTGCAACTTTTGCTAAAGAACCAATTTACTTACACCATTTTCTCTCTTACTCTTTATCAGCAGATGTTGCTGTGGTAGAAGTGTTAGAAGTTGATGACTTTAAGATATTTAATTTGACATGATGCTTTGTCATTATTCAATTTTTTGTTTCTTTATTTGTTTTAATTTCTCTTTTACTTTTTCACTTGCATTAAGATTAGAGCTAATGAATTTTACACCTGCGGTTTAACACTCGTAACAAATTTAATTTGTTTTATTTTTAAATTTAATTTGCATTTGAAAGAATATGAACAATTTATTTTTGATACTTTAAAGGAGATTATACTGGAAATTAATGCACATATTTTGAACAAGTTATTTGAGAAATAAAATAAATGTTTAATAAATATACTCAACTAGCTATACCCAGTGTGCTTTGCTACCCTAAAAGCAATATAAATAAAAAATATTCTTAATAAATTTGAAGATTCTAACTGTAATGTTTTCCAGAGATGCAGACGTTAATTAAGATTCTAGCTCTAATAGTTTCTCAGATATACGAATTTTTCTATTTAATTCCTATGGGAATGTCCGATGAAAGTCCGCCCTTTGTTTCTCCAAAATGTTCATATGTATAATAAAGTTCTTCTTGCAATATTTGAAGAATCTTGTTCTATTAGTTTCCCAGATAAGCGAAATTTTGTATTTTATTCATATGTGAGGTGCCAAGCCCCCCATTGAAAGTCCGCCGTTATTCTCTGAATGTTCACATGAATGTCAAAGTACTTCAATTAAAATTTGAAGATTCTAGCTATAATAGTTTCTCAGATATAATAATTTTCCTATTTAATTTATATGGGGGATCCAAGCCCCCCATTAGTGCAAAATTTGAAGAATTTAGTTCAATTAGTTTCCCAGATAAACCAATTTTTGTATTTTATTAATATGGGAGGTGCTGCTCCCCTCATGGGTAGTCCGCCAATTTATTTCCCAAAATGTTTACATGGATGTTAAAGTTACTCGTGCAAATTTTTAATATTCTAACTATAATAGTTTCCAAGATAAATGAATTTTTGTATTTAATTTATATGGGAGGTGCCACGCCCCCTAATGCTAATCCGCCCATTTTTTGTCTTAAATAATTATATTGATACTAAAGTTGCTCCGACAAAATTTGAAGACTCTAATTATTATATTATCTCAGATATACTAATTTAATATTTTCTTAATATGGGCATGTCACATCGCCAACATGATATTTCAACATAAAAAGTAGCCTATAGTTCCTTCCAGACATACAGGAAGAAACTGTGAAAATTTCAGGAAAATTGGTCCAGCCGCTTAGCAGTCTATAAAGCACAAACAAACAAACAAACATACATACAAACACACTTTCATTTTTATATATATAGATAAATTAAAATCAACAAATAACTCCATGTCTTATTTTCATAAATGACCTTTTATGTCAAACATCCAAATCTATGTAATCTTTTACCGAAGTCTTCAATATTTGTCATTCTTATAAATTCAATTATAGGCCAAACGCTTCATAGAATGAATTACTTTTCTGCGTAAAACAAAACAACTTTTTAACTCCCAATTGTAAGTATTTACGTCCCCCGAGGGTATGTTACGTTGTTGAAAGACCCCATCTTGGTGTGATTGCAATTCTGGGAAAAAGAGGTGCTAATAGTACCTCTAGTCTGTCGGGACTATAAACTGTTGATGATCAAATATATCCTCGGCCTTTTTTTGTGATGATTTGACATGGGGTCGAATCAGAGAAACACATAATCTGGTACAACGGGAACCGGTAGCCCACAGGGCAGAGTTTCGGATTATATATTGTACCGATTATTGGAGAGGCTGTGTTTTAAACCCAAATTCGCGGGAAGAGAATGTCGATTAAAAGACTGATGTACGGTAAAATCGGGATAAGATAAGTAAGTCAACAGATGCCTTATAGAGGAGTGACTACTAAGCTTTGGAAATGAGTTGGCGTTAAATGTATTCCTTGTCCAGTTATATTCAGGGAAAACTTTGTTCATGCCAGATTTACCACAGTGTGTTTTCTGTGAGTATAAACAAAGTCCTCGGCTTATTTGATAGAGTCGTGTTTCGGTCTACCAAATGAGTCTCTATGTACTGTTGCCGATGGGATCTGTGTGGTTGTAAACGGAAGTGATGTTTTTGTATCTCAGAAGTTAAGCAACGGGGCAGCAATGGTCACTGATTATGTAGCTCGAGTACTTGAGCCAAGTGCTTGTACATAGACCGGTAGAACCAAAAACTGCCAACTATGTGTAAGATACACAAAGGGACGGTGGTGACTCGTCAAAAAAGCTGGTTGAATGAAATGTAGCCGACACGGCAGGTGTTCTCGTAAAGCACTTCGACATCTTGTAAGTATTTACGTGTACATATAAATAGACTTTAATGTGTCATCATAAAAATTTCACATACCAAAATTAAATAATTATCTTGATTTAAAACATGTAGTGCCAATTTATAACAAACATTGGAATAGTATTTTGCTCACATAATAAAATTTCTACTATGGGTATCCCTTCCGAAAGTCAATTTTAATATAATTATCCATAGCTGATTATTCTCTAAAGTTCAATACAAAAGTAGTGGTGACCTTAAAAAATACTTCTATTACAATTTTGTTTACATTACAATTACGCTTTCTTAACACTATTACAAACCACTTGTTAATTTTGTTCTAACAAAATGTTCCAATTTCAGTAGTTTTTTTTTTTTCATTATTAGTTTAAATTTATTCCGTAACATACATATTAGTTTGTTAGTAAGTGAGTTAGTTTGTTGGTTATATACGCCATAAGCATTAAATGTTAATCACTTTAGTTGTGTTTTTAATACATTTTTACTACTTTTTTCTCCTTCTGCTTTTGTAGTTGTTTTCCTATACTTTCACTTTCTATCAGCGTAATCTATTTTTCATACTCTAATAACCCCAACAAAAATAATAACAACAGCAAGAAATAACAACATCAGCAACAATATCATCAGCAGCACTACTGCATAATACAACTAAACTAGTTAAAATAAAAAAAGAGAAAAAAAAAAACAACAATAACAACAGCAATAGCAACTATATAGAAACAGAAATAAATATAATTCTAAAAAAACTATTCTTTCAAGGTAAGTATTTTATGAGAGAAATAAAAAATAAAAGAAGAAGATGAAGAGTGTTTTATTCAGCTATGCCGAATCTCACATACCCACCGTTAAAGCAAGTGCCGCAAATTTAGAGTACATTTTGGAAGATTTTCTAGTTTATTTCAATTATGCTAAATCGTGTATAGATTTTTATGTGATCATCAAATGATTTTCAGAAGAGCAGTTTAGACGGGGACTTGAGCCAATTATGGGACTCTACAGAATTTAATAATGTGAATAATTTCGTAATAATGGATGAACAGCTATGAAATCATTGCCTTAGAATGGAATATAAATACAGAAGATATACGAATACTTTTGTGGACCTACATCCAATACAAACGGAATGACAAAATAATAAAATTTACCTCTTTTTTTTCGATGTTGAGTACACAAACTTTCAGAGAAAACAATAACAACAGCAAGATGTATGCATGTGCTAGTTGAAACATAAACTCCACTCTAAAGAATACGCTAAAGTATTAATTTAAACTCAACTCTTCTTTTAACAAGTACCTGTAAACTAATACAAATTACATTCATATACACATATCGCTCATTTACTTCAAGAGTAGTATAAATCAAAATTATTATTTTGGCTTATAGAGTCTTATGACATTTCCTTAATAAAGTGATTTTAAACTGTTTGTGTTTTATCAAAAAAACTTAAAAACAAAAGTTTAAGTTTTGACGATAACAACAAAAACTCTCACTTACTCCGTAAATTGTACATAGACATATTGAAAATAAATAAGTCTTTAAAAAGGCTAATATTTTTTGTACCCAGTAGTGTTTCCCGTCCCGGGAATTCCCGTGAAACAATTACAATGCTACAATTATCTGAGTCACCCAATTTTTCACAGTCATATGTACGCAGTAGTTATGTTTGCAAAATAACTAGGTCGGGACAGTCATCACTACGAACACATATTATATACATATGTATGTAATATTTACATATGCAATAATGTCAAAACATACACATACATACATACATATTTCTAAGAACTGTTATAAGTAATCCCTGCAGTTTGATGAACTAGTTCCACAGCCACCAAGAACTACAACTAGTGAATTTTCATGCAAAATACCAGAGGTAAGTAGTTAGTTGGATATAACACTTTTCGTACTGTAAGATTAATAGCAGAAAAAACTTAAAAAGACTTTGCCGACAAACTTAAATGTAATATTATACTTTGATACTGGGATGATGTACATAATATAATAATATTCAGATACTTTAAGTTTTAACTATGTATCTAAAACACATTATTATTTTTTTTTTTTTTTGTAACCAATTTTTTTATACCCTACACCACTATAGTGGGGAGGGTATTATACGTTTGTGCTGATGTGTGTAACACACAAAAATATTGGTTCTACACCCACCTTAAAGTATACCGATCGATTCAGAATCACTTTTTGTCGATTAAGACAAAGACCGTCCGTCCGTCCGTCTGTCCGGCTGGCTGGCTGTACATGTAAACTTTGTACGCAAGGTACAGGCCGCAATTTTCAAGATAATTTGATGAAATTTGGACCAAGCATGTTTTTTGGCACAAGGACGAAGCCTATTGAAAATGGTTGAAATCGGTCCTTTATTTCACCTAGCCCTCATACAACCGTACCTCCCGAGTTGGGCTTTTTATGTCATAATTACGTCAAATATACTATCTCTCTAAAAATTGGCACAAATAAGTTTTATATAAGTATAAATGACACTACAGATTTTCATAATGATCATCCCTTATTTGACCCTAGTCCCCATACGAACCCCCTTTCAACCTATACTCCTATATAAAGCCTCATTTAGAAAATTTTGTTTTTTTTATCAATAAATTGCTTAAATACTTTGAAATTATGGTAAAATTCAACATAAAAGTTTCTTTATGCAAAATAAAAGTTTTAAAAATATATTCATGGTGTAGGGTATGCCCGACCATACTTTCCTACTTGTTTTTTAATAATGCAAGTTGATTTTCACTTTGACATTCCATTGTATCGAATCGAAATGTCGGTCGAAATAACAATAGAGTCTATCAAGAATGCGCAAATATTTTATATCAAAAAGGATCGGATTGGTGTTGAGAATGGGTGTTTATCGTTAGTTAGTTAGTTAGTTAGTTAGTTAGTTAATTAGTTAGTTAGTTAGTTAGTTAGTTAGTTAGTAGTTAGTAGTTAGTTAGTTAGTTAGTTAGTTAGTTAGTTAGTTAGTTAGTTAGTTAGTTAGTTAGTTAGTTAGTTAGTTAGTTAGTTAGTTAGTTAGTTAGTTAGTTAGTTAGTTAGTTAGTAGTTAGTTAGTTAGTTAGTTAGTTAGTTAGTTAGTTAGTTAGTTAGTTAGTTAGTTAGTTAGTTAGTTAGTAGTTAGTTAGTTAGTAGTTAGTTAGTTAGTTAGTTAGTTAGTTAGTTAGTTAGTTAGTAGTTAGTTAGTTAGTTAGTTAGTTAGTTAGTAGTTAGTTAGTTAGTTAGTTAGTTAGTTAGTTAGTTAGTTAGTTAGTAGTAGTTAGTTAGTTAGTTAGTTAGTTAGTAGTTAGTTAGTTAGTTAGTTAGTTAGTTAGTTAGTAGTAGTTAGTTAGTTAGTTAGTTAGTTAGTTAGTTAGTTAGTTAGTTAGTTAGTTAGTTAGTTAGTTAGTTAGTTAGTTAGTTAGTTAGTTAGTTAGTTAGTTAGTTAGTTAGTTAGTTAGTTAGTTAGTTAGTTAGTTAGTTAGTTCGTTAGTTAGTTAGTTAGTTAGTTAGTTAGTTAGTTAGTTAGTTAGTTAGTTAGTTAGTTAGTTCGTTAGTTAGTTAGTTAGTTAGTTAGTTAGTTAGTTAGTTAGTTAGTTAGTTAGTTAGTTAGTTAGTTAGTTAGTTAGTTAGTTAGTTAGTTAGTTAGTTAGTTAGTTAGTTAGCTTAGTTAGTTAGTTAGTTAGTTAGTTAGTTAGTTAGTTGTAGTAGTTAGTTAGTTAGTTAGTTAGTTAGTTAGTTAGTTAGTTAGTTAGTTAGTTAGTTAGTTAGTTAGTTAGTTCGTTAGTTAGTTAGTTAGTTAGTTAGTTAGTTAGTTAGTTAGTTAGTTAGTTAGTTAGTAGTTAGTTAGTTAGTTAGTTAGTTAGTTAGTTAGTTAGTTAGATTAGTTAGTTAGTTAGTTAGTTAGTTAGTTAGTTAGTAGTTAGTTAGTTAGTTAGGTTAGTTAGTTGCTCTAACGATCTAAGTGGTAAGCATAAAGCAACAATGAACCCTTTTATTCCTCCTCCTATAAGTGTACATCAAGAACTAATTAAATTGCTGATATGTAAAAAAAATGTTTGTATGTTATGCGCTATAGCAACCTTTACTATAACATATTTTTTGTCTGCATGTTTATGTTTTATATTTATCTTTCCAGAAAGTAGCAAATAGGAAACATTTTTTAAACTTTTCTCATTTTCTCCACTTTTAAGTTTAAGGGCTTTCTTTTTGATGCTGCTCTACATATACAAAAATAAAACCCACACACAAGAACGAAAATAACGACAACAAAAAGCATTTCTGACAATTGGCATCATTAAAAACAACTTGCACTTCAGCAAACTAATAAAGTAAATATTAAATTTTCTCAAGTTTTCCTCCATATACGGGTATTGAACAAAAAAAATAAAATAAAAGTTGTTGAAAAACAATGAAATGTTATGTACATATAGAAGGCAAAATAGAAATAAAACATTTTAGAAAAACTTTTACTTAAGTGAGAAATTTTCTTTAAGAGTTTTACTTGCTGGCCGCATTTTATTTGTTTTTATTTCACTATTTTTCTTGAGTTGTTGCCACAACTTTTTACAACCATAAAGATCGATTTGTTTGAAAATATTTGCATAAATTATGGCTTTTTGGAGAAGTTATAATAAATGATTTAACACGCATATATGTATGTATATACATAAATATATAAATTTAAAAAATATGTAGCAAAAAGATACAGTTATAAAGCTATCTACGTATGTACATATATATACAAATCGCTCATTTACATAGAGACTGTGATAACTCAATTATCTTAAAGTTTAATATAATATTTTTAAATAATTTTACTTAAATAACTTCCGAAAATAGTATAAATGAGTGAAATTTTATATGTATGTATATGAATAGTATATGAACAATTCTAACATGCCAAATAGCACTGACTTGTAGTACTCAGTTCAAAAGAAATCCAACTTTTGAGTTAGGGCACTGTTAAACTAATTGAGCAAATTTTTAAATGTATAAGTAATTTTTCATTGATAAAAGTTTTAAAGTATTCCGGAAAAACTTTTTATATTTCTAAATAATTTTTTAAACTGTTTAATAATTCCAAAATTAATGTTTACTAATTTTTTTAACAAATTGTTTACTTATGAAATTATGTAGGTAGTTTGTTACAACCCTCAATGAAAATCGTTAAACAATACTATTGATTTGATATTAATTTACTGATTGTTTATTGATGTTTTAAAAAGCTGTTAACGGATGCTAGAGTAATCAGGTTGTTAGGTAAATTCTTTACATTATATATTCTAAAACTATGTACATATGTATATGAATAATAATAGAGTCGAAATGACTCCGTTTTTTATCAGGTAGTGATCATTGAAATATTAGGAAATAAACCATTAATACTGTCAACTACTTTGACATATTTTTTATAAGAATATTCACCATAGACAGTCAGACGAATATACATATTTGCATACCGGCAGACAGACTGATATACAGGTGTATATGGGGTCTACAAATAATATTTATATGTGTTACAAACGGTTGGGAACAAAGCCCTAATATGCGATTTGGCTTTTGTGGACAAAATTATTTAAGTGTTGGAGCTGATGAATTATAAATCGTTAATTATCTTTTTAAAGATTCTTAGATTTTAAGTGGTGTTTGATGTTATAAATACCTATTAATACTAAGTCCAAACCAGAATTTTATTTTACACAAAATCGATCATGGCAACAAAATAACAATACGTTAATTTCATAAAAACGAAAAGTTATGACAACCAAATCTTTTTCACTTACGGCATTTGGTGTATTTCTTGAATTAGTAACCATGATGCCGGATATACTAGCTGATTCTCAAAAGATTTCAGTATTTCACTTATTTCAAATTTATTGAAGCAGAATAAGGCTATTTGTTTATTTCACTTCCTGTACTTTAATATTCAAGGATTTTGCTTTTATATTCCATTTTCTGTTGTTAAAGCAATCTGTCTTTTAAAGTCATCTTACGTACATATTTTATTAGGCTTCTTTTTTTTGGCTTTCCCAAAGTGACCAGGCCTAAAGGGAATATTCAATAAGGACTGAATATTGAATATTTTGTTTAAGTATTAGAGAGAGAGAGAAAATGTATATGTATATTTGAAATGTGTGTGTGAATGTATATGATGCCATCAAGAAGCATGCAGGCAGTCAGGGAACTTCTGTCTTAAATTCCGCCTAAATAAATGTTTCTTTTTCTTGGACACATTAACTTTATTTCGCCAAATATAACAAAACACAAACATGGAACTTGGGAAAACAAATGGAGAAAGAGAAGAGACTGTGAGCTGACAAACAGCAAACGACCCCTAAAGCGTTTCATCAAAATATAATAAACAAACGCAAACAGAAACAAAAACAAAAGATATCTGAAAAAACATACAAACTAACACTCACTTATACATATACCTACATACATACACGAAATCTTTTACTTTGACATTAATAGTAGACGGACGTTAAAATTGTTACATGACCAAAGATGCCGTTGGTGATGAAAATGAAGACAATGTTTGATGGTCACAATCAAGACAACACAAATACCGGAATGTTCGACGTTACGACCGACTATAATCATGATAAAGACGCTAACGATGACGATGCGCATGATAATGACGACGGTGACGAAGATGTAAATATTTGATACGGACATTATGCTTCAAATAAAGATTTCTAAGGAGCAAACTAAATTTTTGTTCTTCCTGCACATTTTGTTAAAGACGTTTTTAAATTTATTCAATTGTAACGAATGTTTTTTTTATCCTTAAAAATTAAATTTGATTTTTTTTAAGAAAAATAACTTTAAGTTATATAAATATAAACCAATTAGTAGTATTGCAAACAAGAAAGGTTAATATGTTTAGCAGTAATGACTGTATACTTGTGTCCCACGCGGCTCTGAAGGGGTTTTAAAAAAGAATTTTAGCTATAAATTTATCTTTTTTGAATTATCGTTCCAGTAAGGCTAGTTATGCTGAATTTCATGGCGATACTAATGGTTATAAGTCAATTTTCGGACGTTTAAGATATTTTTTAAAGGGGGGTTTGTATGGGGGCTAGGGTCAAACGACAGCAGATCATTATAAAAATTAGCATGATCATTAATGCCTATTTTTGGTGACATAGTAGTATATTTGACATAGTTATGAGTTAAAAAGCCCAAATCAGAAGATTAGGTTGTATGGGGGCTAGGTGAAATAATGGACCGACTTAAAAAAACTCATATGGTCCAAATTTGATCAAAATATCTTGAAAATTGTGGCCTGTAGCTTGCGCACAAGTTTTACATGGACAGCCAGCCGGACAGATGGACGGAAGGACATGTCTTAATCGACTCAGAAAGTGATTCTGAGTTTGTTTTTCTGAAAACAAAAACAAATTACTATTTATGTTGCTCCTCCTATTAAAGATAAATTTCTTACACGATGAATTTATATTAGAGTCATTATTATTATGGATATATGATATATGGTACATAAAAATATTTTATGCAAAAAAGAAAACTTGCTGAGAAAATCGAGCCCCTACTGTACATTCTCTTTTCTATTTGTTTAATAGAGGCTCTTATAATTTTCATAATCTTCACAATCTTGTTTATTAAAGATAACAACAATAACAGCAAAAAACCAACAATTGTAAATAATTTACAACAATGACACTTATTGCTAGCGTTATTGTTATTAAAACAACAACAAGAGCAACAATAAACATAGCCTTTGTCTTTTGGTATTTGTTTTACTAACGTTTGCATTGTTGTTGCTATTCCATTGCTTATAATGTTTTATCTAACATATAAAACAAAAGAAGAAAAAAATGCTTGGAATATATTGCCGTGTGTCCAACGCTGTGGAAAGTTCATTACAATCTCCTGCCGTTTTATCGTATCCGGTTTCCGTTGTACATGGTTTTCTCTTGACTGCATACACTCGTAATTCTAGCGTATATTTTCTGGGTTTTTTATTTTCTCTCGTGTATGTGTGCATGTGTTTCTTCTTGTGTCTTTGTATTTGTTTCTATTTGAAGACTTTAATAGTCTTCCAAAGCCACCACATACATATGTACATGACTTATGACGAAAACGAAGTGTATGTTAAGTGGCTTTGTCGAATATTATTGTCAGATATAAATTTAAATTTTGACATGATAATTTAGAGCTTGACAAATGCTATTATTGCATCTTTTCTTATAAATTAATATAATTTATAAAATATAAACCAAATTAGCAAAATCGTTTCTAATATTTTTAATAGTCAGTACAGGAGCACTGCTGGATATTTTTCGATCGAATAGCATGTAAGATTCGAGGTGACACTTATTGGTCACAAATCGAAGTTCGTGGTCGAGTGGAATATTAGAGCAAACCGCGATAAACTGCTGACTCATGGATAGCTTTAAATTGAAGAACAGAATAAACCTTGAAAACCCGGAAACCAAAATATAATACCTTCTTTCTAATCACAACACTAGCATCCAGGAGGAAGTACGTGCCAAAACGTAATACTACAAATAAATTGGATTCCATAGGTACTAGGCCACTAGGGAATAATCAACAAGCTATGAAGGAAAGTGAGATTGAGGAAATGAAATTGATGAATATAAAATCTTTCGACTAGAGTATCCCAAAGGCAGTTCGTCTTTTTAAGAATTTCATTTAGGAATAACTCTCCATCGATCTCAGTATAATTTGTGAGAAAAATTCAAGTTTCTATTTCAAGTTTCTTGAAATAGACCTCAAAATATTCTTATATTGAGCAGATTACGGAAAAAATAATTTAATTTTCTTTAAAGAATATTTGGTTCACAAAATGTTTTAGTGGGTTAAGAGGCATATTATTTTCACTTTTAAAGAAAATGTATTTCAAAGAAATGTTTGACATTTAATTTGATCCGTTTCAGAATTGTTATACCACCATCAAAAATGATGGGGGTATATTGTTTTTGTCATTCCGTTTGTAACACATCGAAATATTGGTATAGACCCACAAAAGTATATATATTCAGGGTACTTATTAAATTCTAAGACGATCTAGCTATGTTCGTCCGTCTGTCTGTTGAAAGCACGATAGAGTTTGAACTAGAAGAGCTAAGAGCTGAAATTTTGCACAAATACTTTTTATTGATGCAGTTTGTTTGGTATTGAAAACCGACCATATCAGTCCATGTTTTCGCATAGCCCACATAAAATTTGCCTTCCGAAAAATAGTGTAAACAGTCATAGTTGGTTTAAAAACATAAGTATGTCAATGAAATTCCACGTAAATAAGTTTTATATGATCCAAAATCTCCATACCAAATTTTATTAGAATCGGTCTATAATTGACCCTACCCCCATATAACTCTTTCACGTATACGGGACACCGGTGTCAAAAGAATTTTTTTTAAATTTTCTCGATTTAGAGAATTTGATGTCACTACATGCTAAAAGGATAATATCCTAAGATATCCTTCGAAAACTCTTTTTCCATTTTTCATCAAAATGATCGATACACGTCAAAATAAAGCGTGTGGTGAAGTCATACCCGTAAAAAGTCCAGCGGTTAGTTTTGTACGTGAAAGGATAAGGTCCCTCTCAGAAAACGACACTAACGCTCATAACATCTTTAAAATGCAATGCAACGAAATTCGACATAAATAAGTTTTAGAGGAACATAAACCTCTATACTAATATTTATGATGATCGGTCTATAATTGGCCCTAGCCCCCATATAAGTTTACCTCTAAAATTACTTTAAAGCTCATAACTTGCTTTAAAGCTCCAATAAATGAACGAAAGTCAACATAAACATGTTTTAGAGGAACATAAATCTCTGTACCAAATTTTATGATGATCAGTCTACAATTGACCCTACCCCCTATATAAGCTCCCCTTCAGAAAATGACTTTAACGCTTATAACATGCTTCAAAATTATATTAAAGCAACGAAATTCGACGTAAACTAGTTTTAGGGGAACTAAAATATCTCTCCCATATTTAATGGAGATCGGCCCATTATTGACCCTACCCCCTATATAAGGTTCCCCTCAAAAAATTACTTTAAAGCTCATAACTTTCTTCAAAATCCCAGTATATCAACGAAAGTCAACATAAACAAGTTTTAAAGGAACTAAAATCTCTCTTTCTAAGGATTAAGCGATAATTCCACTCATATATCGCTATAAAACGGGTTGCCACCAATTTTCCCAAGAAAGGAAGGAAAAACAGTGCCTCAAGCTGCTTAGGTTTTTGTAGGTTCTAATGTTGTATACATGATCCTTTTAACCTAACCAAACCTATGCTAGGAATATTTTAAGAAATTTAAATTTGGTTTTAATCGATCCAATCTTTAGTATATATTGTGCTGAGCTGAAACATTTCTACTATTTGGGGAAGAATTATCATGTACGTGATCAAATAAGCATTCGTATCGAAAACACATTTCGATGCAACAGAATTCTAACTATCAATTTTACCCACATATATAAAGTACATAGAAGAAACGAAGCGGGTCTACAGTTTCCCAAATTATGTCACTCCGGAATTGATACAAATTTAAAACAATCCCTATGATTAATTAAATAATCTCTGAATTATTAATTTATGCATTGAAATAATTAATTCCAAGAAATCTAGCAGTTTTAAGATTTTACTTTTTCATTTGTTGCTTTAAAAATATAATTTCTCTTTCTATATTACATACGTTTGTATGTATATTCCGTTGTCATTTATTTATGATTATTTTTTTTTTTGGTGCCAATATTTGCCATTGGTATTTGTAAATACTTGTATCAAATAAATATTTTTTATATAGAAATAAAAAGCACAAAATGGAAACGAAATAAAATTAAATGCTGTTTGTGGTTTAGTGTTAAATGCACTGACATTTCAATTTCCGTTTTAGAAAATTTATTTGTGTTTACTAACAAATTTTTTCTCCCTATTTCTTTCGATTAAAATCAAATTATGGTGTAGTGGATGAAGGTTCTTTTATGGTTTTGTTGTATTTTAGGTGAATTATTGACATTTGAATTTGTGGAATTATTTAAAAATTTTATTATAATATATTTGATATATGTATGTGTATGTAAATCGACTTTTAATATTTACAAATCAATTTTAAATTAGGACTTTTTGCAGTAAAACCAGAGTTAAACTTTTAAAAATAAGCCCTATATTCATAAACGACTAACAATGTTATTGATGGTTTATTAGAGGAGTTTTGTGTGGAAATCTTTATGAATAAGGGGGTTACTTATGTAATCTGTTTAGAAATGATACTTTTTGATGATATCATTGTATATAATTATATGTTTTTGAAGCTTATTCAGTCACTTCTTTAAATTATACTATACACTGCAGAAAAATTATAAAACATTTTTGAATTTTTACTATTTTATCCATTTTAGTTTTATATTACAGTCAAGTGGCTACAAATACAACTACTTTCCACCCCTGCTACTTTAACAAAAAAGTTGCCTCTGGGCCTTAACACTAGTTTTTGCGACCCTTATATGACATGTAATAAAACAGTTCGTTTCTCCTTTTAAAACCAAATAAAATTTAAATAAATGTATAAACGTGGAGAACGAAAAGGAAATAGACTAGTGGAAAGGAGGATAAAAAGATAAAGTTTTAAATAATAGAAGATTTGTTTAACATAAATACAAACACTAATATCCGGTTGACAGAAGGCAGTAAATATTATAAAGGATAATAGAATTCTGTTAGTGTATGAGTATTTGAATCTCTTTGGCTCTCCCTCTATTGACAATAATGCCTGCAAACCTACAAATAATAGTGAAAAAGTAAAGTTGTAGCAAACAATAACTTAGGAATAACAATACAATAACAATAGTCGTAGTAGTAATAACAACAAAAACGATATGTCTAAGTATCATAGACTTAAAATTCTGGAATAAATGACATTTTTCATTTTATTCAATTTTAGAGTGATTTAGATTCACTTCAAAAAAAAAAAAAAAAAAAAACAACAGCAGCAGCAGAACAAGCAAATATAAAGAAAATCTTATTTAAATGGTTGAATGACTTTAAACAAATTTGCATACATTTTACACTTTAATAGAAATTCCTTTTGTACTTTGAAGTTTTCTTTAGTCTAGCGCTATACAATTGAAATGATTCGTTTGTATAATGACCCAAAACGAGACAAAAAACCATCCTTTAGTTGTAAAACAGAAAGATTTTTCTAAGTTACAAGTATGCGTAGTTTGTAATTTGTTAAGATTTTACAAAAAATGCTTTGCTGTTTTTTGTTTTTCAAGTAAAATTTAGTTTTACTTTGAAACAGCATACAAAAGATTCATTATGTAAATACTTGGGAAATAGATTATGAAATGAAATTGTAGGGGGATTGTAGTATTTTTCCGGATATAACTTATTATAATTCGAATGAAAAATTAAATTTTTATGAAAATTTTAATACGTGTGTCGCCTATTTGGAATGTTTATAAGAAAGTATGTAATGTCAATCGAGTTAAATTCATTCTCTCATGGGATCCTTACATGCGATTATGAACCATTATTTATACAATTTGACACAGAGTTTGCAGTTCACATATACATCTTTTATATCGAATTTCGTTGCTATAGTGACCTTTTGAAGCAAACTATGAACATTAAAGTAATTTAGTGAGGTGGGCTTTATAAAGGGGATAACCGAACCGATTCGCATAAAATTTGGCAAAGAGATTTTAGTTTTTATAAAACATGTTTATGTCGAAACTCATCGCTATGGGTTCATTTATAGACAAATACTTACAAAATTTTACAAAAACATTTTGGTTCCTATAAAACTTGTTTATATGTGCTTCTTTTAGTCAGATATGAGCGTTATAGTTATATTCTGAAGCAACCGCTATGTGAAATCGTAGACCCATATGATATTTGAGCTTTCTATCTTCATTCTTTTGGACTCTATCGTGTTTTCAACAGACACATTTCTAAATCGTCTTGGAAGTTTATAAGCACCCAGAATATTTATACCTTTGTAGAACATAGATCGATATTTAGATGTGTTACGTACGGAATGACAAAATTAATATACCCCCATTTTTTCATGGTAGAAATAAAAATAGATTATATCTGTTCTCTCAAATTAAAAACATGTTCTATCAAAGCAAAATTGTTTGCATACTATCATCATTATACATTTCTTTGAAAAAGTACACAATGTGTGTAAAAGTTTATTAGTTGCTTTCACTTTTAAAATCACCTCATGTGCAAAACAAAACAATACATAATGTAATACTACATTACATTTACCAACATTTTCTATGTACTTAATATTCATTCCATTTTAATTTTTTTTACTTTTACAGTGCAATTTATATGACTTGACAATTATTACGCTATTTGCATCCGTTAACATTTTCAGACCCCTTTGAAATATGTAATCAGTCAACTAAGTGCTTTCTGTTGAACTATGTTTAAGCTTTGGACTATCAACTGACAATACTGGTTTAATACACAGAAAAAACTGAAAATATGTTTCAATTACCAAATAATTATACCAAGCAAGTTTGCACCTATCACCAAAATGATGATATCAATTATCAAATTTGTAAAAGAAATTAAAAAATACTTTTTTTTTTTTGTAATAACGAATTAATCAGAACAATTAATATCAATAATTTGGACAACATTTTAAATTGATTAATTCATTAATTGTATAAATTAAATATTTAATAAAATTAAAATCTAATTTTTATTAATTTTTTAATGAAACCAATTAGTTTGTTTGGTAGAAAATTTATTAAAAATCAATTAAGTTGATGATTAAAACAATCAAATTATTAATTGGTTACTCACAATGTTAAAGGAATAAGTATTCCTTTCTAACTAACTACTAGATAAATAAAAATTCAAATTAGATGAAAAACATATCAACCTCTGCTATTTAAAGCTGGTTGAAACATATACATACATAAATGCAAAGGTCAATCATTTACATATTAACCCCTTTTATCTCAATATCTGATTATTTTTTATCGTACGGTTAAATTGAAAGTTTTCATGCTAACTAACTAACTAACTAACTAACTAACTAACTAACTAACTAACTAACTAACTAACTAACTAACTAACTAACTAACTAACTAACTAACTAACTAACTACTAACTAACTAACTACTACTAACTAACTAACTAACTAACTAACTAACTAACTAACTAACTAACTAACTAACTAACTAACTAACTAACTAACTAACTAACTAACTAACTAACTAACTAACTAACTAACTAACTAACTAACTAACTAACTAACTAACTAACTAACTAACTAACTACTAACTAACTAACTAACTAACTAACTAACTAACTAACTACTACTAACTAACTAACTAACTAACTAACTAACTAACTAACTAACTAACTACTAACTAACTAACTAACTAACTAACTAACTAACTAACTAACTAACTAACTAACTACTAACTAACTAACTAACTAACTAACTAACTAACTAACTAACTAACTAACTAACTAACTAACTAACTAACTAACTAACTAACTAACTAACTAACTAACTAACTAACTAACTAACTAACTAACTAACTAACTACTAACTAACTAACTAACTAACTAACTAATACTAACTAACTAACTACTAACTACTACTACTAACTAACTAACTAACTAACTAACTAACTAACTACTAACTAACTAACTAACTAACTAACTAACTAACTACTAACTACTAACTAACTAACTAACTAACTACTAACTAACTAACTAACTACTAACTAACTAACTAACTAAGACTACTAACTAACTAACTAACTAACTTAACTAACATAACTAACTAACTAACTAACTAAACTAACTAACTAACTAACTACTAACTAACTAACTAACTAACTAACTACTACTAACTAACTAACTAACTAACTAACTAACTAACTAACTAACTACTAACTAACTAAGAACTAACTAACTAACTAACTACTAACTACTAACGAACTAACTACTAACGACTAACTAACTAGCTAACTAACTACTAACTAACTAACTACTAACTAACTAACTACTAACTAACTACCTAACTAACTAACTAACTAACTAACTAACTAACTAACTAACTACTAACTAACTAACTAACTAACTAACTAACTAACTAACTAACTAACTAACTAACTAACTAACTAACTAACTAACTACTAACTAACTAACTAACTAACTAACTAACTAACTAACTAACTAACTAACTAACTAACTACTAACTAACTAACTAACTAACTAACTAACTAACTAACTAACTACTAACTACTAACTAACTAACTAACTAACTAACTAACTAACTAACTACTAACTAACTAACTAACTAACTAACTAACTACTAACTAACTAACTAACTAACTAACTAACTAACTAACTAACTAACTAACTAACTAACTAACTAACTAACTAACTAACTAACTAACTAACTAACTAACTAACTAACTAACTAACTAACTAACTAACTAACTAACTAACTAACTAACTAACTAACTAACTAACTAACTAACTAACTACTAACTACTAACTAACTAACTAACTAACTAACTAACTAACTAACTAACTAACTAACTAACTACTAACTAACTAACTAACTAACTAACTAACTAACTAACTAACTAACTAACTAACTAACTAACTAACTAACTAACTAACTAACTAACTAACTAACTAACTAACTAACTAACTAACTAACTAACTAACTAACTAACTAACTAACTAACTAACTAACTAACTAACTAACTAACTAACTAACTAACTAACTACTAACTAACTAACTACTAACTAACTAACTAACTAACTAACTAACTAACTAACTAACTACTAACTAACTAACTACTAACTAACTAACTAACTAACTAACTAACTAACTAACTAACTAACTAACTACTAACTAACTAACTAACTAACTAACTAACTAACTAACTAACTACTAACTAACTAACTAACTAACTAACTAACTAACTAACTAACTAACTAACTAACTAACTAACTAACTAACTAACTAACTAACTAACTAACTAACTAACTACTAACTAACTAACTAACTACTAACTAACTAACTAACTAACTAACTAACTAACTAACTAACTAACTAACTAACTAACTAACTAACTACTAACTACTAACTAACTAACTAACTACTAACTAACTAACTAACTAACTAACTAACTAACTAACTAACTAACTAACTAACTAACTAACTAACTAACTAACTAACTAACTAACTAACTAACTAACTACTACCTAACTAACTAACTACTACTAACTAACTAACTAACTAACTACTAACTAAACTAACTACTAACTAACTAACTAACTAACACTAACTACTAACTAAACTACTAACTAACTAACTAACTAACTAACTAACTACTAACTAACTAACTAACTAACTAACTACTAACTACTAACTAACTAACTACTAACTAACTAACTAACTAACTAACTAACTAAACTAACTAACACTAACTAACTAACTAACTAACTAACTACTAACTAACTAACTAACTAACTAACTAACTAAACATCGACGTTGCCTGAAATCACATACCATACACAGGATATGTCGGAAACTTTGAAACGCTGATCCCACATAGAATGTCTTGGTCAAGCGGAAACTAGAGCAACAACACGGATGGCTCTAAATTGGGGGATGTAGTGGGCCTGCGGTTTCATATTGAATACCCAGAAACAGAAATATACCACCGTTACCTAATTATAACACAAGCTTCCAGGCAGAAGTCCGAGCAACAAAGTATTGTGTGAATTCGATTAGAATAAATTTGGCGCCCACAGCCCTTATATATTTACCGATAGCCAGAAGGCAATTAGGTGATAGTATTAAATCTAAAGACTGTATTGGATTGTAAGAAAGCTTTAACTGAATACTCTCCCAGAGGTAAGGTTTACTTCATATAGGTACCAGGCCACTAGGGAGTAGTTGGCAACGAAAGGGCAAATGTAATAGCTTTAAAGGGAAGGGAGCTCGACAACATCCACTAATGTTCTATCCTTGCTTTCATTAAGTCAATTATTCAAATTATTTGTTCTATGAAATTAATCAAATCATCAAATTCAATAGAGTTCGATTTATGGCTAATTGAAGCCTCCATAGAAAGCCCTTTACTGAAAGTTAAAGGTTTAATCGTAAATCTGACATGTACGTATTACTACTGATATCAAGATATATATAGTTCGGTATAAATAATATTTGTAAGAACAATAATAAAAATTTATATATAAAATTTGTCGGTGTTATGATAAATTTTAAATAATTTTATGAATTTAAATGTTGTGGCAACAAGTGTTTATAATTATAGTGAGTCAATCAGCTTAAACCAATAAGACAGCCACACATACAAATATACTGTAAATGTTGTGATAGTTATTATATTTACAATGATACAAAAATAATCACATAAAGAATAAAAAGTATTGAAAGTTTTCATTTCATTGTTTAGTTATTGTTATCGATATAAGGATACACATTTACTTACATATACATACATAGTATGTATGATACACAAAGTTTGTAATACAAAACAAACAAGCAAATCTCAAATTAAGAATATCAATTTCAATGGGTCATTTATAAAATAAACTCGTAAAATAAGAAGAAGAGATAACAGATTCCCCAACCAAGAGCCTCAAAATCAAAGTCTGGCATTAAACAAAAGTTAAATAAAATAAAATTATATTGTGTGTTTGATGTATAAGAAATAAATTTTTATTATTATTGCTGTTATTATTTGTGTATAGGATTACAAATCGCCTCCTGCCCGTTTATTGATAGAATAAAACGTTTATTTTTTTAACAGAGAACATTTGAAATTGTAAATGTGTTTCTTTTGGCAAGAACAATTTATTATGGAATTAGTTAAACCAGATGGGAAAATGATGACGCCGACGAGATGATGATTATGATAAATTCAGCGAAATATATGACCGTGATAAATGATAACAAAAGTATAATTTCTATTTCTTACTTTGACGTAATAGTAGATTTTAATTTCCAACAAATTAAAATTTTATGCTTTTAAATGATGATTAAAAATTCCCTTTAGACACTCACTGTCCTTTCAAAATCATTTATATCTCTACTCAAACATGCATACATTTATAGCAAATCATTATACAAAAGATTTATCATCAATTATGAAAATCAACCATTTTTAATTTGTTTCACAACCAAGAAATCTACGTAAGGTTGGATGGACATTATAACATTTCAAAGGAAATTTAAAAAATCATACAAATTATTTTGGGGAATTAAAATCCTATTGACAAAAAATATAAAACAACAAAAAAATAAATATTCGTTGCAAATAGAATTTACATAAAAATGAAACTTGACATTTACATCGTAAAACCGCCATAAATAACAATTACAAACTAATTAACTCACTGCCACTTGACAAATTCCAATTCATGGCAAATAATTACAACAGAGAAAAAGTACAAATAATTATAATAGAACAAAAACTTGACTTCATTTCTTATTTAGCAAACAAACAAAAAACATTTACAAAACAAAAAATCAAGATGAACCACAGCATCCATCTTTTGACAATATCCATAAATACCAGCCAAACACAGATAAAATAAAACTCAACAGAATCTTATTGCACAGTGGTATTATTTAAATATGAAAATTGAGTTAAATGAAAAAAGAGATAATGGTAAGAAGTTAATTGTAAATTTGTTTTACGACTAAAACATTTAAGATTAATTAATTGAGACTAGGGTATATATTCGACTATATTGGCGACTATAGACTCGACTATACAATCAACTATAGTCTCGAGTGCAGAGTCAACTATAGCCTCGACTATTGGATCAACTATAGACTTCACTATACAATCAACTATAGTCTCGACTACAGAGTTTCGACTATAGAGTCAACTATAGTCTCGACTATACAGTCAACTATAGTCTCGACTATAGAGTCAACTATTGTCTCAGCTATAGAGTCAATTATAGTCTCAACTATAGAGTCAACTATAGTCTCGGCAATAGAGTCAATTATAGTCTCAACTATAGAGTCAATTATAGTCTCAACTATAGAGTCAACGTATCAACTATAGTCTTGACTATAGGGTCAACTATAGTCTCGACTATGTAGTCAAATATAGTCTCGACTATAGAGTCAACTTAATGTCGACTATGGAGTTAACTATAGTCTCGATTATAAATTCAACTATAACCGCGACTGTAGACTCAACTATAGTCTTGACTATAGACTCAATTTTGTCTCGACTATATATACTCGACTTTAGTATCTACTACAGAATAGACTAGGAAATAGAGCCGATTATAGCGTCGTTTATATTGGAGACTATAGACTCGACTATAAACTCAACTATAACTCAACTATAGTATTAACTATTGTCACTCGACTATACTCACCACTATATACTTGACTGTAGTATATGCTAATATCTGAACAATAAGCTCGACTATAGTTTTGACAATAGCCTCGCCTTTAAACTCGACTACAGTCTCAACTCTCTACAGATTAGACTAAAAGTACTGTTATAGAGTTGAGAATAGAGTTATTCATTGGAAATTTTGCTTCACATTTAAGATATGGCGTAGACTCGGCTATATAATCAACTTTTGACTTGATTTTATGGACGACTATATACTCGACTATAGAATCCACTCAATTATAGTTACCACTATTAACTCGATTTACTATAGTATAGACTAAGAAATATTTCGACAGTAAGCTCAAATATAGTTTTGACTTTATATCCCAAATACCAAGATTTCTAACATTACTGTATCCTTGCTGTAATATAAAATTAAAGAGTGAGCTAGAGATGTAAGTAAAATAAATGTAAACCTCATCATTTTCTTTATAATTGTTAAGAACACAAGACAGGACTACAAAGTCTGGTAATATCAGCCATTCATACACAAAAAAGTAATCAAAAACAGAAATTGAAGTTCGTTAATGCGATTTAAAATCAAAATAAAATAAACAAATAAATAAAGACCATTTTCTACGTATTATACCCATCTTATACGTTGTCGTCGTTTCTACACAAAAAACGAAATAAAATCATGTTTTTCTGTGGTTTAGGAACTTGAAATGAGTTTCTGTTTTTTATTTCTTATCCTCATTTGTGTGAAGAGAAAAAAAAACAGCATTTAAATTAAGAACGAAAACGCAGTTTAATTTCATCAACATTAACAATTAAAGTTTTATGGTAAACTTTTCTTTCCTCTCTTCCTTCCACCAAATTTCCTGCTCTAAGGCAACTGATGCGATGTTAAAAATCTCTTGATGTGATGTAGTGATTGTAACGGCCTGACTGACTGTTTGTTTCCATAGGAAATAACGTCTACAAGTGTGGAGTCTTTAAGTTGGAATTGGGTTGAGGCTGTTTATGAGTAAAGTAGATATTTTTGAAGAAGTTTGATAAAGTTTTACTAAGTTTTAGTTTTGTGTTCACTATTGTTGTAAGTTGCAAGTAATTATTTCATCATTCATTTTATAATGAAACGCTATAATTGCAATTTATTTAGGATGATAGTATGATAAGTTGATGGATACCAATAAAAATGTTTATTTAAACTCGAAGTATTTCATTGAATTAAGTTTAATTTTTTTGAAGTGAACAATAACTGCAGCATAAATTACACAGTTTTTCGAATGAACGGAAGAGAAATGAACGAGTCATATGTACGTATACTTATTAAATAACAATTAAATATTAAGTATACGCTTGCTACATGCAATTAATATGATAAAATATTTTGAGATGATCAACTTGAAAAGTTTTATTTTTCTAAATTTCATAAATTCCTATTAATAGGTATTTCAAATTCATCTCTGGCAATACTTTTATTTTCTTTTGTTCGCCTTTGAAATGAAAAATGCTCTCAATTTCTTTCAAAGTTCAGTTTAGTTTAATAAACTTAAATAATTTCCTAGGTTTTCTTTTGTTAACTACAAAAGTACATAAGTCTATAAATTGTTGTTGGTTGTTATAAACTTATTTTTACTTACAATCAGCCACGTTATAAATGTTTGAATAAAAGTTCATTAAGAAAACCAGAGTGAAAATAGTTTCGAAACAAAATATTAATTATGGGTCAAATAAAAAAATTTTTATAAATTGAGTTCAAGTGTTAAATCGCTAAAATAGTTAATAAGTTTTTTATATAAAAATTTAATTTCATTACATTATTAAAGTTTTAACGAGAAGAAAATTTGACCTTCCTATACTATAAGATATAGAAAAAAATTTGAAAACTTTTAACAATTTTATAAAGAAATATATATTAAAAATAGAATTTATTGCACATAACATCTTTTATCTGCAAATGAATTTTCCTTAAGTATTTATTGTATAACAATTTCAGTGATATTTTTCTGTTGACAATATTAAAGAGAGTAAACTTGTTTTCAAAGCCAACAAAGCGTTCTTAATACTTTGTTGTAATTTATTTCAGTTATTGTAAAAGTATGAAACAAGTGAGAAATTATAGTCGGGCGAGACGGACAATATAATACCCTACACCTGTTACAAAAAAAATGTGATTCAGTTTTCATAATAAAGCATTTAAGTTGAATTGTACCTTGCCTCAGATATACTTAAGCCATTTATTGTTGAATAAAATTGTGGACATTTAAGTCAAAATTTGAAGGGGGCTTTGTATAAGTGCTATGGTCAAATGAGACCCTATAATTATAAAATTCATGAGAGTCATTAAGGCTAGTATTGTACTTGGTTTTGCAGCTTTTTGTCGAGATACGAGTATATTAAACATAATTATGAACTTAAAGCCCTATTAGTCCCTATTAGCCCTAGGTGAAACAATGGACCGATGTTAACCATTTTCAATAGACTTCGTCTCTGGTACCATAGAAAATCGTTGAATTCAGGGTTCAGTTGTATGGTGGCTAGGTGAAATAATGGACCGATCGTAACCATTTTCAATAGGCTTCGTCCCGGACGGACAGACGGACGGACGTACGGACATAGCTAAATCAACTCAGAAAATGATTCTAAGCCGATTGGTATACTTTAAGGTGGGTATAGGTCCGATATTATTGTGCCTTACAAACATCAGCACAAACCCAATGTACCCTCCCCACTAAAGTGGTGTAGGGTATAAAAAACCAAGCTTTAAATTAAATAAATCATTTTAATAATAAGTAGTGTTATATGTTAGACTATTATTTTTTCTTCGATAGAGGCCAAGGTGTATTTCTTCGGATTTGATGTACTATATGTACGTGCACCTTTCAAACTAAGTAACTAACTAACTAACTAACTACTAACTAACTAACTAACTAACTAACTAACTACTAACTAACTAACTAACTAACTAACTAACTAACTAACTAACTAACTAACTAACTAACTAACTAACTAACTAACTAACTAACTAACTAACTAACTAACTAACTAACTAACTAACTAACTAACTAACTAACTACTAACTAACTAACTAACTAACTAACTAACTAACTAACTAACTAACTAACTAACTAACTAACTAACTAACTAACTAACTAACTAACTAACTAACTAACTAACTAACTAACTAACTAACTAACTAACTAACTAACTAACTAACTAACTAACTAACTAACTAACTAACTAACTAACTAACTAACTAACTAACTAACTAACTAACTAACTAACTAACTAACTAACTAACTAACTAACTACTAACTAACTAACTACTAACTAACTAACTAACTAACTAACTAACTAACTAACTAACTAACTAACTAACTAACTAACTAACTAACTAACTAACTAACTAACTAACTAACTAACTAACTAACTAACTAACTAACTAACTAACTAACTAACTAACTAACTACTAACTAACTAACTAACTAACTAACTAACTAACTAACTAACTAACTAACTAACTAACTAACTACTAACTAACTAACTAACTAACTAACTAACTAACTAACTAACTAACTACTAACTAACTAACTAACTAACTAACTAACTACTAACTAACTAACTAACTAACTAACTAACTAACTAACTAACTAACTAACTAACTAACTAACTAACTAACTACTAACTAACTAACTAACTAACTAACTACTAACTAACTAACTAACTAACTAACTACTAACTAACTACTAACTAACTAACTAACTAACTAACTAACTAACTAACTAACTAACTAACTAACTAACTAACTAACTAACTAACTAACTAACTAACTAACTAACTAACTAACTACTAACTAACTAACTAACTACTAACTAACTAACTAACTAACTAACTAACTAACTAACTAACTAACTAACTAACTAACTAACTAACTAACTAACTAACTAACTACTAACTACTAACTAACTAACTAACTACTAACTAACTAACTAACTAACTAACTAACTAACTAACTTACTAACTAACTAACTAAAACCAGGCGGTCCAGTTGTAAGGGACATAAGTCAAATAATGTTCAGATTTCAATCACTTTTATCAGTACTTGGGCTAAAAGGAATATATGTTTATACCTAATAATTTTGAAAATTGCAATCTGTACTTTGATAAAAACGGGATGAGCGGATGGATGGACATCATTAAATCGGCTTAAGAAGAAACTCTTAGTCAATCAACATACTTTGATGTAGATCTAGTTCTAATATTTCAGTACTTTAGAAAAATCTGCACATACACATAATTCCTTAATGATTATAATGCTGTAGGAAATGGTATACGAATGTCACAAATTTAAATTATTTACCATAAAATGTAATTTTAACTATTTATTGATAAAAAAAAAAACGAGATATGACCTTCAATGTGGGTTCGAAATCGTGAACCGGTATTTCCTTTATATAATACCAAAAGAATGTTTGGTAGGATCCTGTTTGGATTTTATAGTGCTTTTAAGGGACAGACAGACAATCAAACCGACATACGGAATATTATGGACGGACGGACACAAATGAAAAAGGACACATTGTCTTAGAATCCAATATGGGCCCAGCACCTAAATTCTATCCGTTTGGTCCATTTCGTTCTTTCGACAGAAAAACAGACAAACGGAGAAACGCAAAAACCGGATAGACAGACATGGCTATTAATCTAATTAGTACGGGTCTAAGATCGATATTGCGATGTGTTACAAATGAAATAAAAAAGTAATCTTATAAGAATTTATTAAAATTTTTCTAAAAGAAATATTTTAAATTTCCCGTTAATCTGAAAAAAAATTTTTGCTATAGGATAAAATTTTGGATAATTTAAAACATTTTTCTTAAGTCTCTACTTTTAGACTATTAATTACCTAAAGCTATTAAAAATTTTAATGAGAATACTACATAATAAATAATCCATTTCTTCATATACATACATAAATATGTGTGTATGTAATTTTTCTAATCATAAAAATCCAGTTGCTTTATTTTCCCATTAGTATTTAAAACTTTCGTTCATCTTGTTTTCTTGTAAACTATAAACATTTATTGCATATTTTATGCATAACAATTTAAAATAAAATTTTGTTCTCTCCGTACATGCATATATTTTTTTCTTAGAATTTCTGGTATAATCATAGTATATGCTTTCAAAGCACGACAATATAAAACCATAAAATTTAAAAGATTTTACTGCATATTTATTTTCATATTTTTATGCATTTTCTATTTTAGTTAGATATGAAAATGGAATCATTAAATATTGGACAGTATATATATGCAAATTATTTGCATTGTATATAGCAGGCAATAGAGATGAAAAGCTGCAGACTTGTTTAAAGATTTTGAGAACAAAAACTTAAATATGGAAATTTAATGAAAACTGAAGTTGAAACTAAATGATAGGAGTTTAAACTAACATAAAATATAATGTTTATCCAAAGCTAAAGTTCTTGAATACCCACACAATCGCTTAAGTTTTTCAAATAAAAATATAAGTTACAACAATACCACATTTATTAAAGTTTAAGACTTCTTCAATTCTATGCAATAAATCTTTAACAAATTAATTGTCAGACACTCACACTTGGTGGTATTATAATTTCATTTACGCTTGAACACATGCGTCTTTTGGTGAAAGAAATTTCAGTAAAAAGAAAAATATATTTTATTGCTCTATAACTATTTATGCATACGAATATCGTTTACTGAAAAGAAATACAAACCTAATAACAAAACTTTAAAAAGTATTTAAAAAATTATTTTTGTTTCGTAATATTCATAAATATTTTATAGAAATCCTTTTGTCTTTTCGGTTGGCGTAATGTATGTGAATATGTGAGTAAGAATGTAAAAATTTCACAGCAACAATTGATATTATTTCACATCTTTGTTCATAATAAAGAGAAGTTTTTTTTTTTATGATTTATACGATACTCATACTTGGGGGCAGACTACGGCTACTTATCGTATCGAAAGCTGCCAAGAAAAAAAGTTAAAAAAGTGCTGGAGTTTAAGCACAGAGAAATATCTTGCATGCATTCAAATATATACATATAAGTTTATACATACATTAATTTTTGCATAAGATGGCATTAATGCTGACTTGGCCACAAAATAAAGACACGAAGAATTTACACACATGTAACTCATAGATACAAGAATGTTAAAAATGTACATGGCTATACATTTGCATGTACATAGATATCTGTATAAGTCTGCGAAAATTGGGATATATGTATGTATACGTTTTCTATTGGATTGTGTGAATATAATAGAATGTTAGTTTTTTTCGTCCAGTATTTTACAGAACTTTAAATAGCGATAATGTCTTGGCAGGAAATCAAGAATGGACAGACATTAATTTTTGTAGATTTATTTACTTCTTCATTTATTGGACTAACAAAATCATCACTTTGTGTACAAGAAATTTTGATTTTTATAAGTGTTTGCGAATGTTTAATTATATCCACCATCTTAAAAGACACATCGATATATTGATCATAGACCCATCCTTATTAAATTCTAATGCGATCTACCATGTCCGTCCGTCTGTATGTCCGTTGAAGGCACGATAGAGTCCGAATGAGTGGAGCTAATGATCTGAAATTTTGCACAACTTTTTCTTATTGACGCAGTTTGTTTTGTATTCAAATCGGTCCATGTTTTCGTATAGCCCCATACATGTGGCCCCCCGAAAAACTGTTAAAACAGTCATAGATGGGAAGGATCGGTCCATAATTGACCCTACCCCCCATATAAGGTCCCTCTCAGAAAGCGGTTATAACTTGCTTCAAAATGATAGCAAAGTAACGAAATTCGACATAAACAAGATTTAGTGGAACTAAAATTTTGTGGAGATCGGCCCATAATTGACCCTAAACTACCATATAAGGTTCCTCTCACAAAAATACTTTAAAGCTCATACCTTTCTTAAAAATTACAGTAAACCAACGAAAGTCAACATAAATAAGTTCTAGAGGAACATAAATCTCTGTAGCATATTTTATGATGATCGGTCCATAATTGACCCTACCTCCTATATGAGATCCACTTCTTATCAAAGCCTTCATATAAGGCTTTGATAAGATATTCGACATAAAAGTATCGATTTATATGGTATAGGTGCACTTTCCGAAATTTATTTGAAATTTAAGACACATGATTTGATGGTGGGTATTTAAGATTCGGCACAGCCGAATATAGCATTCTTACTTACTTCAATTGTCATTGACTTTGCACAGTGGCAAGATATGTTATATATTGGAAATAATTCGTTATCTTATATTGGGATATGCCCTTCAATGGGGACTTGGAAATCGTGAAACGATATTTCCTATTTCCAATAGCAAACAAACTTTTTCAATAAGGATTATTTGACGAAAATTTCAGAAGATAAACCTTACCGTTTGGAACTCATCGTGCTTTTAATGAATAGACAGATAGAAAGCCTAGAATCATTATAAACATATGGGGAATTTCTTGACCAACTTTAAAAATCGATGTCTTCCGATTTGGATGAAACTAATTAACTAGTACTAACCTTAGTGCAAATTTCGTAAAAATCAATTCTTTGAGTTGGGTCACTTGAAATTCCCCATATGTACACAGAGGGAAAAGAAAATATACACGCCTGGTACCAAATTGATTTGGTGTCAAGTTTATAATATTTTAATAACATCCGTTGTCAAAGTATATACATACGTACGACAACACTATGTAATGTTGACAATGTAACAATTCGTTGTCGAAATCTAAATTTTATATACATCTGTTGTCTAAATGTTAACAAACGTGGTAAGCTCACTATTGGCAACGAATTGTTTGTAATAGTGAGCTTACCACGTTTGTTAACATTCAGACAACGGATGTGCATAAAATATAGATTTCGACAACGATGGTATTGAAAATTATAAACAGTTTGGTGTCAATTTGGTACCAGGCGTGTATATTTTTTCTTTTTCCCTCTTTGTATATTATGAAAATAATTTGGTGTCTTATTTACTATTGTAGACATTATTGTATTGTGAGTTGGTACGTTTTTAAGTATTCAACTTCGTAGGTGAAGTGAAGTCCTGTGCGTAGCCCACAAAAGTTAGCCATCTCGGATATAATTTTTTTATATCTAACATACAAAAATATGGGGGTATATCAATTTTCTCATTTCGTTTGTAACACAACCGAAATATTAGTCCTCCTTATTAAATTGAAAGAAGATTAGACCATATCCACCCATCTGTCTGTTGAGCAGTAAAGAGTCTAAAGGAGAAGATGCCCTTCCCAATATTTATATATAGGTGGGATATAAACATAAGAGCTGTTTATGATGTTTAAAAGTGTCTTCGCTAGATAGAGCCTGCTATTGCAAAGAGCAATTGTACTTCAATTGTACTTATACGAGAATCGGTCTATTATGGAAGTTATACTCTTTACTATTCCTTTTGTTAAGTTACGTTAAGTGCATAAAACACTATTTTAAATATCTGGAAATCAGATTTTTTTTTTGGAAATCAATGTATTATATATATAAGTGCAGTGGTTCGCTATTCGTTGTTATGCATTTAATATGACTTTGATGATGATTGAGAAGTGCAAAAAATTCAGTGTTCTATTGTGCAGTTGGTCCTTATATAGCTAAGAAGGCATTTAGTTTTATCCCTACAGAAGTTAAGGTTTCGCATTGAATTTTCATGCTATAATTTACATGTATGCTAACGTTTTTGTCTGCTTTAAGCATTTTGTACCAAAAAGAGAAAATCTGTAAAAAAAATTTGAATTTCTTCTAGTCATTCAGTTTTTGTTTTATTTTAAAGTTAAAATATAAAATAAATATTTTCTTTATTTTTAAAAATTTTCTATGCAAAAAATAGAACACACAAACTAGTACTAACATGCACACCCATCATGAACATTCATATATACTTACGTATTCATAGAGAAATAAGACAGACAGGACATTGAAATGTTGCTTGTATGCAAGTGTGTGTATGAGCTGCATACTTTTAGGAGTACAAGTAAGTTGTGTATGGCTTGTAAATTCCTAACCACAACATACTGTAGTCGGTTTGTTTATTTGTGTGAAGATGAATATTTATGTATGTATGTATGTAAGTGTGTGAATGCATGTGTTAACTTTAAACATACCAAACTTTTTTTTTACCATTTCATTCCAGAAATGTTTTAAGGCCATATATTTGCAATAACTAAACGGATGTGGTTGAGAATGCACAAGAAAGAATAACGTTTTCGTTATTTTTTTAAGTTTCTTTGTTAGTTTTACTCAAATGCAGTTAAAGAATAAATATTTACTATTTATCCTTAACATAGCTAAATAAATACTAATTTAATATAAGAGCTGTACGAGTAAGAAAACTTTGTTTTCTGCAATTTAAACAGTAAAATTTAGTGTTTGTACACATATATATTTTTTTAATGTTGACCTCAATTTTTTTTTTTGAGCAACTTAAAGTTTAAACTTTTTTGAGTAATTTAAATTTTGAAAAACAATTTTACAGATCGTTCGAACAATTAAAATTACACAAAGTTTATCTCTTTGCAACACTTGGGGAAATTTGACTTATTGACCTTTGAAAAATGTATATGTTATGGTTAACAACGAGGAAAATTTTGATATTCTATTAATTAAAATATTTAGGACGAAATGCAACCGCATTTTAAAATTTTGATATCTTACATATATAAATTGTTAATACTTCAGATGTGCTGCCACAATATTTCTTACTTTTTATCATGGTAGATTAAGGTTGAAATCATAAAAATAACTTTCAAACAATTTATTGACTTCATCATTCAAATTCTTGTAAATTTCACATTTAATTTTCCATAAAGTAACCTATTAGGGTTAATGCAAATAACATTTATATTTCTTAAGTATTTACGCATAATTTTGAACTAGTTTTCAAAAGTACGTGAGGAAGTTTTAACATTTACACAAACACACACAAAAAAAAAGTACACAGATGTATTTGTATGCTACTAACACCATATGGTGCAAAAATCTTGTCGCACATTTTCTTGGTAGTTTTCTTAAAAATCACGTAGTTTAGCTATAACTTTATTATGAAATATGTTACAACGTGAGAATATCGTTTTCATGTTTTCTAAGATACCAACTAATAACACATACATACATACATACATACATACATATTTATAGAAAAAAACAAGTTAGAGTGCTATATTCGGCTATGCCGAATCTTAAATACCCTCCACCAGCTACTTTTTATTGAAACCCATCTAATCTAATTTTTAGATAACTTGCCAAAATTTTTGTCGAACTAATTTTGATTAGGTCCAAAAAAATGTATATTAATACGCCAGTTCGAAAACATTTTAATAGAATGATGTAGCTATACACAGAATATGGGAGTTGTGACCAATTATGGACTGATCAAGGAACAATTTAGTATAATAATTTTTAGGCAGAAAAAGATCAAATCTAATTCTACTTCAATAGCTTTATTAATGAAATATGTGAGTTTAGGTGACTTTAGGAAGTGGAATTTATATAGGAGCTATGAGCAATTAAGGGCCTATCCGGAAAAATTTCGCAGAGTGATTCATATGTGCACAAATCATATTTTATCAAGATATCTTTATTTGATAATTAAATATGTTCGTTTAAGGGATTTTTTGAAGTGGACCTATTACCAAATATGGACCGATCCAGAAAAAATTTGGTACAATGTTTTATATGCCTATCCGCAAAAATTTTCGTAGAGTGAATTATAACATATTTGTGTCGAATTTTCTCAAATTAACTTTATTTGACAATGAAATATGTGTGTTTAAGTGACTCTCAGAAGTGGACCTTATATGGAAGCTATGACCAATAATGGACCGATCCGAGAAAAAAGTGGTAGAATGATTCATATGTACACAAAACTTATTCAAGTCGAATTTTAACCCTATAGCTTTAGAATTCAATGAAATATATGCGTATAAGTGATTTTCGGAAGTGGACCTTATAAGGGAACTATGACCAATTATGGGCCTATTCGGGAAACATTTCGCAGAGTAATTCATATTTGGACAAAACATGTTTGTGTCGAATTTTGTCAAGATAGCTTTGCTTGACATTGAATAATGTGCTTTTAAGTGATTTTCGGAAGAGGGCCTTATATGGGAGCTATGACCAATAAGGGACCGATCCGTAAAAAAATAGGGAAATGATTTGAATGCACACAAAACATATTTCTGTCGAATTTTATCCCGATAGCTTTAGAATTCAATGAAATATATGCGTTTAAGTGATTTTCGGAAATGGACCTTATATGGGAGCTACGACCAATTATGGGCCTATCCGGATAAAAATTCGTAGAATGATTCATGTTTAGCTAAAACATATTTGTGTCGAATTTTATTAATATAGCTTTACTTGACATTGAAATATTTGCTTTAAAGTGATTTTCGGAAGTGGGCCTTATATGGGATCTATGACCAATAATGGACCGATCCGTAAAAAATTTTGTAGAATGATTTGTATGTATACAAAACAGATTTGTGTCGAATTTTATCCCGATAGCTTTATTTGATAATGAAATATATGCGTTTAAGTGATTTTCGGAAGTGGACCTTATATGGGAGCTATGACCAATTATGGACCTATCCGGAAAAAATTTCGTAGAGTGATTTATATTTCAACTAAACATATTTGTGTCGAATTTCATCAAATAGCTTTAGTTGACAATGAAATATGAGCTTTTAAATGATTTTCGGAAGTGGGCCTTATATGGGAGCTATGACCAATAATGGACCGATCCGTAAAAAATTTTGTAGAATGATTTGTATGTACACAAAACATAAACAACTCGAATTTTATCACAATATCTTTATTCATCAATGAAATATGTGCGTTTAGGTGATTTTCGGAAGTGCACCTTATATGGGAGCTATGACCAATTGTGGACCGACTGAGATCTGCGTTGACAGTATAATTTCTGTTCATATTATATTTATATGTACAAAATTTCGTGTTGATACCGATATATTTGAGGGAGTTATTAAGGATAAACTAATTTCCGGGAATATATAACTTTGTATGGGGGCTATGGGAAATATTGGATCGATTGTAAAGATTTTGAATATAATTGATCACTACCCCGAAAAAATAATGTGTGACAAAATTCATCGAAATATCTTTAGTAGTTTCTGAGAAAACTTCAAAAGAATTATGAAAAAAACGTAATTTTTTTCGAGGTAGTCTGAAACTTTTACTCATAACTTTTTACGATGTGAACCGATTTTGCTCATTTTCAATACTAAACTGCTTAGGATAATAATAAATATTTGGGGTGAATTTGATTTATTTCCTTTGCTTAGTTTTAACGTGAGCGTGTTTTACACACAGACAGACAGACGGACATAGCTAAATCGACTCAGAATTTGATAAGGACCCAGAATATATATACTTTGTTGGGTCTTAGATGAATATTTCTTGGTGTTACACACGGAACGACAAACTTATATATACCCTCTATCACCACTGATGGTGGTGGAGGGTATAAAAAAAGAACTTATACATACACTTGAAAATGTTTTATATACGCATTTAACAGATACACTATTTTATACTTAAGTTTATTAGGAAGACCCACTGAAAATGTTTGTGATATTATCTGAAAACATAGAAGTATTCAATTTTTATTTTCCTATACAAATTAGTATGTATAGAATCCAGAGTAGTAAGGTCGAAGTGTACTTAAATGAATACCCTTTCTCTTTCCAGATATCACAAAGGGATCATGATGATGGATCCTAGTATGTTCCTAATCAATCTGCTCATTTATTTTAACGAACTTATGATTACTTCATTTATTTATTTTCAGAATCTACTTAAAACATTAACATGAGTTTTCCGACTTTGTAACTTGTTAACTGCAAATTTAGTTAATCGTCAATTATTGATTAGAGTTAAAAACAACATATTTTTGGGATTTGCCTAATGTATTTATATCCCCAGATGTGAATAATGACTTTAAAATATATAAACAACATAAGATTAAAAGAAGAATATTATGAGAAATGAAAAGATGTACACATATACATAAATATGCATGTACATACAAATACACTTTATTGTAAAAAACAACAACTTAAATAAATGAAATTATAAAATTTATCATTGAACTTTATTCGAAGTTGAGGTGTTTCAATAATTTTTTTAATAAAATAAGTAACTTTTTAACTAAATAATGTAATGAAAAACCATTTTTAGTATGGACTTTATATTAAGTATATAAGTTCACAATAAAGTTATAACAACCTCACCAAAAAAGGGGCGGTTATATCATGTCCACGGCCACTTCTTATGTTAGTTAGGTATTCTTGAGTACAATAAAAAGCAATAACTTAAAATCAGACAAACTGAATCAACCGTTATAGGATCAGAATGCTTTAAATAACTAGGCGTAGTTATAATAAGTACACGCCTACTTTTTATATAGAAAATGTATGCATATAAGTGAAAAAATGTGAGTCAATTTTACAAATTATTTTTAAATGTATTAAAATTTTTAGCATAATTAATATAATTTTTATGATAAAACAAACAAATATACTTTTCGCTATTATTATACCCACCATCAAAAAAGATGGGGGGTATATTAATTTTGTCATTCCGTTTGTAACACATCGAAATATTACTCATAAACCCACAAAAGTATATATATTCTGGGTCCATATTATATTCTAAGATGATCTAGCCATGTCTGTCTGTTTGTCTGTTGAAAGCACGATAGAGTCCGAACGGAAAGAGCTAGAGAGTTGAGACTTTCCACAAATATTTCTTATGGGTAAGTTTTGTTTGGTATTGAAAATGGGCGATATCGGTCCACGTTTTCTCATAGCCAATATTAATGATAATAGTTGATTATTTTTAACATTATAGTATATTTTTCAAATTGTTAAAAGTGGGCGTGGTCAAGAGAAATATTTTAGTTATAATGGTTAAGTTAAATGCTGATTTTAGTAAATTTTTGCTTTAAACAGTAATCAGAAGAGAACTCCCAAACAACGAAATCAAAATCAGCAAATAAAGGGTGCATGGCAATGATATTACCGCCAGCATTTTTTGTTGGGTTATATCTAAGTTTATGTCAAGTTTGTGCATTAGATTTAAGATAATAACTTTAAAATTGAATAGATATTTAATCTATAAAATTTAAAAATGTCCCTTTTAGACGATTGTACTAATAACTCTAAAATTATCGGGGTCGCAAAGGTTAGCTTTTGAAATACATACAACAGATATTAGTAAATGCACCTTATATAGTCCGACGACCACATAGAACAAATTTCAACAGATGCGTTCCATTAAAAGTTAAGTTTTTATTCACTTTAAGGATATATTAGTAGTGTCATAAAAATATATGAAAAATATCACTTGAAAAAAAATTTTTAATAAAATTTAGTACACTTTTATATGTAATTTAAATTCTTTAAAAATCTAATACCATATAGAAGTTATTTACTTTTGTACACATCATATTATTTGACCTATATTAAGTAGTAACAACAAAATTTTAATTTAGAAAGTGAAACTTTCGAGTCAAATTTCTCTATGAGCAAACATCTTATCGGCTTTTTTCCGATGTTTGTATGTTACTGGAAGTCTTAGGTCACTTCTATATAAAAACGCGAAAATTGAAGAATTAAATCACGACAGGGGCCACACGAGAAGAGCTAGACAGTTGAAATTTTGCATAAATATTCTATTTTGCTAAGGTTTATTTGGTATTGAAAATAGGACATATCGGTCTTTTTCGGATAGCCCCCATACAAGTGGAGCTCTAAAAACAACTTTAACGGGCATAACTGCTTTAGAAGTACGAGTATAGCGATGAAATTTGACATAAATAAATTTCATATGAGCCAAAATCTTTCTACTATTTCTTTTTGCGGATCGGTCCATAATTTACCCTACCATCTCTACCAATATTTTTTATGATGGGCCCATAAATGACCCTACCCCCCATATAAGGTCCTCTTCAGAAAATGACTTTAACACTCATTAGTGGTCTAAAAATTCGAGTATAGTGATGAAATTCGTTATAAGTAAGTTTCTTACGAACAAAAACCTTTTAACCAATTTTTTAGGATCGGCCTATAAATGACCCTACGTCCCCATATAGGGTCCCCTTCTGAAAATGACTTTAACACTCATTAATCATGAGATTCGGTATAAGTAACTTTATTACGAACCAAAACCCTACCCCCTTATATAAGGTTCCCTTCTGAAAATGACTTTTATGCTCATTACTGTCTAAAAAATACCAATTTAGCAATAATATTTTACACAATTAAGTTCCTCGCGAGCCAAAATCTCTTTACCAACTTTTATGTGGATAGGTCCTACTCCCCCTATTGGGTCCACTTCAGGAAATGGCTTAAAGCGATGAAAAGCGACACACGTAAGTTTTTACGGGCCAAAACCTCTATACCAATTTTTTTTGGATCGGGCCATAAATAACCCTTCACCCATATACGGTCCCCCTCTGCAAATGACTATAATGCTCATTACTGGCTTAAAAATACGAATGTAGTGACGAAATTTGACACACATAAGTTTAATGCAAACCAAAATCTCTCCACCAAATCGGTCCATAATTAACCCTACGACCCATACAAGGTCCCCTTCAGAAAATGACTTAAACGATCATTACTGGCTTAAAAATATGAGTAATGAAATGCGGTTATGAAATTCGCTCCGAATTTCATGCGGAATGTGTCAGTAATTCACCCTACTCCCTATATAAGCCCCCTTTATAAATGCGAGTACATCGATGATATTCAATGTAAACAAGTTTTATATGAACCAAAATCGGTCTACAAAAAGTTATGAGGATAGGTCAACAATTGACCATACCCCTCATATAAGATCCGCTTTAGAAAATTTTATGAAGAAAATTCAGATAATTGGAAGTACAGCGATTAAAATCGACATAAAAAAGTTTATTCTTAGGAACATAATTCTTGATTTCGAATTTAATGAGGACTGATTTAAAACTGACCCCAGTCCCTATAAAAAGTTCCCTTCAGGATAGAGTTTTGGCTATTAAAATACGAGTTTTACTTATTTAAAATACGAGTATTTCACTGAAATTTGGCATAAACAAGTTATATACAAACAAAATTTTATGAATATCGGTTCAAAATTAACTCATATAAAGGCCCACAAAATTACTCATACGATTATGGTTTAAAAAGTGAACTAAAATATTTGGTTTTTAATAATTAATATTTTGTTAGTTCAAAGAGCTCGGTCCATAATTGACTTAAGCTATATTCCAAATATCACCCTGATGTTTATATGGGAAAATTCCTTTAACGGCATACAGTTTGATGATGGGTATATGAGATTCGGCACAGCCGAATATAACACTCCTACATGTTTATTTTGGCATTTGTAGTTCTAGATTGGGAATATATATGGCACTGTGCAGTGGTAGGGAATTGAGGTCCCTTTCAAAAACAAAAAGTAGAGGTATTCTTCGAGACGCTCTAAATACATACATACTATACATATGTATGTATGTACTTTACACATACGTATAAGTAATTTTTAATAAACTAACAATATGTATTACGTATACGCTACATACATATGTGTATGAATATAATATGGCATAAGATTATATTCATTAAGAAGACCTTTGTTATGGACCATTTTCAACAATTTTCCATGGGATTCATTCTTCACCAAAGAGGGCATATGTATCAAATTTCAATGAGTTATCTAAAATATTGCCATATACACTCAGACCAATGGTGAAAAAAACATTTTTAAAAATTTTCACAAAGTACTCAATGTGCTAATTCTAAAAATAATAATATAAAGGCCATATTATACACCAATTTTCCGTATTATCAATTTAAAGTTGACATTCCACATATATTAATGTTTTTTAATTTTGCAAGAACACTAAAATAACGTAAATTGTGGGTTTGGGTATAGTAACAAATGTTAAACCTTTCCAATTTTTTCCAAATGTACAACAAGAAGGCATACAACCTTAAATGTTGTAAATATAATGACAACAAAAAACTATATTTTGGATATACAATTTTGTAGTGAAGAGGATTTCATTGCAGACTAGTGTAATAAAAGGAACAAAGTTTCTTATGTTTCAGACAGCAATATATGATGTTGCATATTTAAAAAATAATATAAGTTCATAAGATTGTATACATATAAATATTTTTGTATATGACGCATATGGTAATCAAGAGCATAAAATAAATTTTCTACAAGAATGAAACTATCAATCAAATTTTATCTACATTAAAATATATTTAAAACTTTATATTCATCCATATATATTTACTACATATAATATATAAATATGTATGTAAATATACATACGTATGTACACATATTAGACCGATTCACAAAAATTGTTGCTTGAGTTATCTTTCTCAAAATATACCTTGTTATGCCATATTATTTGGAGAACCATTACACTGTGATACAAAAAAGAAGAAAAATAAAATGCAGGCGTTCTCATATACCAATTCTATTTCGTTATAGTCCATAGAGTACGAATGTATTTTTAGTTTTCCCCTATCACTTCATTAACTTACTTTTTAAGAGCAAAAGATGCGAAAAAGAACCATTTTTGAAGTTTTAAATTTGAAAAATCATAAGTTTAGTAGTTTTCATCCGATTTTCAAATCCGATATTTTTTTAATGATACAAGTGTTGCCTTTTAATCCAAAAAAAAGAAATCCAAAATTTATGGTCAAATGCCTGAGTTACGATCGTTTAAGTAAAAAAAACTCACACTTTTTTAAAAAATTTTCATTTTCATCATGCTCTACTTTGGCCATGAGGCAGTGAGTTCATCTTTTATTACTTTCCTGAAGAGTCACATAAAGGAAGGTTTCTAAAACTTGTTATTTCGTAAAAATCTATGAAAAACTGGATGATTTATGCCAATTTTTCTAATAGCATGTTCCTCGAATTTTTGGTTTTCTCCATACAAATTAATTTTTGTATAAAAATGTTTATAAACATTTTTTAAACTTGTTAAAAAGAACACCAGAAACATGAACTTTTTTGTATGGAAGAAATATGCAATATTTTTATAAAATTTAGCACAACTCATAACCTTTTTCATCGATTATTATAAATTGACTATCATTGGAAACCCAACTTAATGTGCCTTTTTCAAATGTAATAAAAGTTAAAGTCACTGCTTCATGGCCAACGTAGAGCAGTATGAAAATTAAAAATTGTGAAAAAAGTATGAGTTGTTTTACTTAAATGGCCGTTACCAAGACATTAATCATAAATTTTGGATTTATTTTTTTGGGTTGAAAGACAACACTTGTATCTTTAAAACAAAATATTCAATTTCAAAATCGGTTGCAAACTACCAAACATATATTTTTTTTAAGTTAAAACTTCAAAAATAGCTCTTTTTCACATCTTTTGCTCTTAAAAAGGATCTAAACGAAGTGATCGGGAAAAATTAAAAATATATTCCTACTCTATGGACTATAACGAAATGGAATTGGTATATGAGAACCCCTGCATTTTTTTGTTGTATCACTGTGTTATTAAACAAAAATAGGTAAATTTTGAAATTGGTAACAAAAGCACGATTTTCCTTTCTATACAGAGTGAGTAGGTCTAATATTTATACATATGTATAAGTGCACACAAATTGTTTCCATGGTATATAAAACAAAATGTGTAAAATCAAAACTTTTACTTTAGGGTTAGTTAATTAATAACAAGTTAGAGTGCTATATTCGGCTGAGCCGAATCTTAAATACCCTCCACCAGATACTTTTATATTAATACTTTTTTAATTGATCAAATATTTGTAGAAATAAGTTTTCTCATGTCTTAAATAGAAAACCCCCAAGATTTAAAAAACTTAAATCTGTTACAATTCCAAGATTTATTGAACATTACAAACCCCATTTTCTTCAATATAATGTGCATATATGCATGTATGCGAAAGATGTAAGGATACATATATATAATTTTGTTCTACACAAAATGATAATGCAACTAGTTAAATACGGTTAAATTGCTTTTAGGGGCAGGACCTTGTATAGGAGATATGACCAATTATAGACCGATCGTAAAAAATTCTTTAAGCTATATTTCTGTACATAAAAGCTATATTTCAGTCAAATTTTGTATATATATCGTAATTTAGTAATAAGTAATGTGTGTTCAAGAGATTTTCTGAAGAGAGCCTTGCATGGGACCGACCGCACCCGTGTTATGGACCGATCGTGAAAAAATCTTGAAATATAATTTTTGTATACCAAACTAATATCTGTGCCAAATTTTGTATCAATAGCTATATTTGGAATGAGTAATGTGCGTTTAAGAGATTTTCGTAAAAGGACCTTGTATGGGAGCTATGACCAATTATGTATAAAAAGACAAAATTTCAAAATTCTGTATCTATATCATTATTTGGTAATGAATATTGTGCATTTAAGTGATTTTCTGGAGGGGACCTAGTATGAGAGCTATGACCAAATATGGACCGATCATAAAACAATTTTATAGTGTAATTTATGCAATATTTGTGCTAAATATATGGATATCAATATTTTGTAATGAGTTATGTGCGTTTAAGTGATTTCCGGGAGGGAACTTTGTATGGGAGCTATGAAATAACATTTTGGTGTACAAAAATAGTATGTAAGCCAAATTTTTTATGAGTATCACTATTTGGTAATGAGTTATGTGCCTTTACGTGTTTTTCTGAAAGGGACCTTGCATGGAAGCTATGATCAATTATGGACCGATAGGAAAACAATTTCACAGTAATATTTCTGTGTACATGAGCAATACTTGTACCAAATTTTGTATCTTGAAAAAATTTTGAAATCACATTTCTGTGTACAAAAATAGTATGTAAGCCAAATTTTGTATGAGTATCACTATTTGGTAATGAGTTATGTGCCTTTAAGTGTTTTTCTGAAAGGGGCCTTGCATGCGAGCTATGATCAATTATGGACCGATAAGAAAACAATTTCACAGTAATATTTCTGTGTACATGAGCAATACTTGTATCAAACTTTATATGGATATTTTAATTTAGCAATGAGTTATGGGCGTTTAAGTGATTTTCGGGAGGGGACCTTGTATGGGAGCTATGACCAATTATGGGCCGATCGGAAAAAAATTTCATAGTAATATTTCTATATGTGAGAGCAATACTTGTACCAAACTTTATATGGATATTTTAATTTAGTAATGAGTTATATGCGTTTAAGTGATTTTCGGGAGGGGTTCTGGTATGGGAGCTATGACCAATTATGGACCGATCGGAAAAAAGTTTCATAGTAATATTTCTGTGCATATGAGCAATACTTATTTCAAATTTTGTACGGATATCTTAATTTAGTAATGAGTTATGCGCGTGATTTTCGGGAACGGTCCTTGTATGGGAGCTATGACCAATTATGGACCGATCGGAAAAAACTTTCACAGTAATATTTCTGTGCATTTGAGCAATACGTATTCCAAATTCTATATGGATATCTGAATTTAGTAATGAGTTATGCGCGTTTAAGTGATTTTCTGGAGGGGACCTTGTATGGGAGCTATGTCCAATTATGGACCGATCCAGAAAATTTTTTCTCTCATAAGTACTATTGATATCAGATATTAATTTGTAAAATTTTGTGAAGATATCAACATTCTGACGGAAGTTATTAACAAAAAACTCATTTTCCGCGAATATGTACTTTTGTATGGGAGGTATATGAAATTATGGACGCAATTTTCAGCAGGAAACAAGATCTTGTATAGAAACGAATGTGTGATGACTTTCATTAAATTATCTTGCATAGTTTTCGAGAAAATTACATCAGAATGTGTAAAAAATGCTAATTTTTTCGGAGTTGTTTTAAAGTTTGATTCATAACTTTTCCCGATGTGAACCGATTTTGCTCATTTTCAATACCAAACTGTACCGGATAATAGCGAATATTTTATCTGAATTTCGTTAATTTCCATTGCTTCGTTTTAACGTGAGCGTGTTTTAGACAGACAGACAGACGGACGGACAGACGGACATAGCTAAATCGACTCAGCATTTCATAAGGACGCAGAATATATATACTTTGTTGGGTCTCAGATGAATATTTCTTGGTGTTACACACGGAACGACAAACTTATATATACCCTTTATCACCACTGATGGTGGTGGAGGGTATAAAAAGTTCAACAGCAATATTCTCCATATATACATATAAATCATTCTACGAATTGATCTTAGCTTCCATAAAGGTCCGTAAATTTTGTTATGAACCTAATCAAAATTAGTTCCATATAGGCATGTTTACATTTTTAATTAAAATTACATTTGAAGTAATTTTAAGTGAACCTTTACTAATAACTTTTATTTGTAATTGAAGTTTTGCCAATTACAATTATTTTCAATTGTAATTTAAGTTTTACCAATTACAATTACTTGTAATTGAAGTTTTGAAGAGTTTCCAATTACAATTACTTCTAATTGTGAACTTGTTCCCTTATAATTACATGTAATTTATAATTAGTAATATCTAAATTACAAGTAATTATAATTTCTAAACTTCATTTACAATTGCAAGTAATTGTAATTGACCAAGTGATGAATTACTTTGTGTTTGGTTCCATATAAGATATTTCACTGGATTGTATTTTGAACATTAACAAGATAGAGTGCTATATTCGGCTATGCCGAATCTTAAATACTCTCCACCAAGCTACTTTTTATTGAAACCCATTTAACTATCTAATTTTTAGATAACTTGGCGAAATTTTTGTTTCCGTATTGAGGGTACTAACATTTATGCATATGTCAAACTAATTTTAAGAGAAAAATGTATTAATAGGCCAGTTTCAAAACATTTTAATATAATGATTTATCTGTACACAGAACATACTCACTTTGAATTTTATCCAAATATAATCATTTAATTACGAATTAAGTGGTATTAAGTGATTTTCAGAAGTATACCTTATATGCGAGCTAAGACAACCTATGGACCGATCCGGAAGAAAAATTTCGTAGAATGATTTATATATACAAAATACACATTTATGTCGAATTTTATCCCGATAACTTTGATTGTCAATGTGCATTTGAGTAATTTTCGGAAATGGTCCTTATATGGGAGTTGTGACCAATTATCAACCGATAAAGAAAAAATTTAGTATAATGATTTATATGCCAAAAAAATTCAAGTCGAATTTTACTACAATAGATTTATTAATTAATGAAATATGTGCGTTTAGGTGATTTTCGGAAGTGGACTTTATATGTATAGGAGCAATGACCTTACACAAAACATATTTGTGTCGAATTTTATCAAGATACCTTTATCTGATAATGAAATATGTGCGTTTAAGTGATTTTTTTGAAATGGACCTTACATAAGAGCTATTACAATATATGGATCAATCCGGAAAAAAATTGGTAGAATGATTTATATGTACACAAAACATATTCAAGTCGTACTTCATCCCGATAGCCTTATTATTCAAAGAAATATATGCGTTTAAGTGATTTTCGTAAGTGGACCCTATCCGGAAAAAATTTCGTAGAGTGATTCATATTAAGACAAAACATATTTGTGTCGAATTTTATCAAGATAACTTTATTTGACAATGAAATATGTGCTTTTAAGTGATTTTCGGAAGTGGGCCTTATATGGGAGCTATGACTAATAATGGACCGATCCGTAAAAAATTTGGTGGAATGATTTTAATGTACACAAAACATATTTTTGTCGAATTTTATCCCGATAGCTTTAGAATTCAATGAAATATATGCGTTTAAGTGATTTTCGGAAGTGGACCTTATATGGGAGCTATGACCAATTATGGCCCTATACGGAAAAAATTTAGTAGAGTAATTCATATTTAGACAAAATCTATTTATGTTGAATTTTATCCCGATAGCTTTATTTGACAATGAAATATGTGTTTTTAAGTGATTTTCGGAAGTGGGCCTTATATGGAAGCTATGACCAATAATGGACCGATCCGTAAAAAAATTTGTAAAATGATTTGTATGTATACAAAATATATTTGTGTCGAATTTTATCCAGATAGCTTTATAATTCATTGAAATATATGCGTTTAAGTGATTTTCGGAAGTGGACTTTATATGGGAGCTATGACCAATTATGGGCCTATCCGGAAAAAATTTCGTAGAGTGATTCATATTTAGACTAAACATATTTGTGTCGAATTTTATCAAGATAGCTTTGTTTAACAATGAAATATGAGCTTTTAAATGATTTTCGGAAGTGGGTTTTATATGGGAGCTATGACCAATAATGGACCGATCCGTAAAAAATTTGGTAGAATGATTTGTATTGACACAAAACATATTTAACTCCAATTTTATCACAATAGCTTTACTCATCAAAGAAATATGTGCGTTTAGGTGATTTTCGGAAGTGGACCTTATATGAGAGCTAAGACCGATTGTGGACCGACAGAGATCTACGTTGACAGTATGATTTCTGTTCATATTATATTTGCATGTACAAAATTTTGTGTTGACACCGATATATTTGAGGGAGTTATTAACGATAAACTAATTTCCGGAAATATATACCTTTGTATGGGGACTATGGGAAATATTGGATCGATTGTAAAGATTTTGAACATAGTTGATCACTGCCCTAAAAAAATAACGTGTGACAAAATTCATCGAAATATCTTTGGTAGTTTCTGAGAAAACTTCAAAAGAATTATGAAAAAAACGTAATTTTTTTCGAGGTAGTCTGAAATTTTTACCTATAACTTTTTACATTGTGAACGGACTTTGCTGATTTTCAATACCAAACTGCTTAGGATAATAATAAATATTTTGGGTGAATTTGGTTGATTTCCTTTGCTTAGTTTTAACGTGTGTTTTACACAGACAGACAGACGGACAGACGGACATAGCTAAATCGACTCAGAATTTGATAAGGACCCAGAATATATATACTTTGTTGGGTCTTAGATGAATATTTCTTGGTGTTACACACGGAACGACAAACTTATATATACCCTCTATCACCACTGATGGTGGTGGAGGGTATAAAAATATATAATCACACAAAAACTAACATTAAACAACTCTAAAATAACAATAGGTTTATTGTTTAAAAGTAGAAATCTTTTACACTTGTAACGGAACGAATAGGTTAGTTCACTAACAAACCAGATGGTTTTAAAGCTTAAATTTTGTTAACATTTTTCAAACAATTTCATTATCTTTATTTCGAAAATTTTAATAAAAAATGTCTCAGTTTGTCTGAAAACTTTACAAAAATCATTATATAAATTTTTAAGTAATGAACCAGACTAATAAAAACAATGTTTATGAATATGCTTTACATAAGTATGAGAGAGTTTGTATATACCTACAGATGTATGTAAATCATAAATAATAAAATACTCAAACAAAGAAAAAGCTTATAACAAAAACCATATTCAAAACCGAAAATTACAATATGGTTATTGAAACAATGTATATCGTCAATTGAAATGCTAAAGGGTGTAACAACACTTTTCAATATACATGAATATACATAAGTCTGCCACCAGATTTTGTCTATTAAATTGCTTTTATGTTCTTACTGCCTTTTTATACCACCATCAGTGGTGATAGAGGGTATATATAAGTTTGTCATTCCATTTGTAACACCAAGAAATATTCCTCTGAGACCCAGCAAAGTATATATTCCGGGTCCTTATCAAATTCTGAGTCGATTTAGCTATGCCCATCAGTCCGTCCGTCCGTATGTCTCTCAGTCTGTTTGTGTAAAAACGATGCTAAATAAATTAATGAAATTCGACTAAAGGATTCACTATTGTCCTGGGCAGTTTGGTATTGAAAATGAGCAAAATTGGTTTACATCGGAAAGAGTTATGAATCAAAATTTAAAAAAACTCCGAAAAAATTAAGCTTTTTAAACACAAAAAATCAGCTCACTATTATTCATATTCTTAATGTCGGTATTTTTATACCCACCAACAAAAAAGATGGGGGGTATATTGTTTTTGTCATTCCGTTTGTAACACATCGAAATATTGGTCACAATCCCACAAACGTATATATATTCAGGGTCCTTATTAAATTCTAAGACGATCTAGCCATGTCCGTCCGTCTGTCTGTTGAAAGCACGATAGAGTCCGAACGAGAAAAGCTAAGGAGCTGAAATTTTGCATAATTGTTTTCTACTAATGCAACTTGTTTGGTATTGCAAATGGAACATATTGGTCCATGTTTTTGCGAAGCCCCCATGCAAATGGCCCCCCGAAAAACAGTGTAAACAGTAATAGATTGTTTAAAAACATAAGTATGTCAATGAAATTCTACATAAACAAGTTTTATATGAGCCAAAACCTCCTTACTAAATTTTACGAGAATCGGTCCATAATTGACTCTACCCCCATATAAGGTCCCTCTCAGAAAACTACTATAACGGTCATAACTTGCTTCAAAATGATAGCAATCTAACGAAATTCGACATATACAAGTTTCAGGGGAAGCTAAATATCTCTGCTAAATTTTTTGGAAATCGGTGCATAATTTACCCTACCCCCCATATAAGCTCCCCTTCTGAAAATTACTTTAACTCTTATAACTTGCTTCAAAATGATAGTTTAGCAACGAAATTCAACGTAAACAAGTTTTTGGGGAACTAAAATACCTCCCCCATATTTTACGAAGATCGGCTCATATTTAACCCTACCCTCTCAGAAATCAACTATAACGGTAATAACTTGCTTAAAAATTATAGCAATGGAACGAAATTCGACATCTACAAGTTTTAGTGGAACACAGATATCTCTGATAAATTTTTAGGAAATCGGCCCATAATTGACCCTACCCCCCATATAAGCTCCCCTTCTGAAAATGACTTTAACTTGCTTCAAAATTATACTTATGCAACGAAATTCAACGTAAACAAATTTTTGGGGAACTAAAATATCTCCCCCATATTTTATGAAGATCGGCCCATATTTGACCCTTCGCCCCATATAAGGTCCCCTTCTAAAAATGGCTATAACTTTCATTACTGGCTAAAAAATTAGAATATATGTAGCGATGAAATACGAAACACTTAAGCTTCATGCGAGTGAAAATCTCTCTACCAAATTTTATATGGATCGATCAGTAATTGACCTCACCCCTTTTAAAAATACGAGTATAGCTATGAAATTTTACATAAGCAAGTCTTTTACGAGCCAAAACCTCCCTACCGAATTTTATGCGGAGAGGTCCATAATTGACCCTATCGTCCATATAAGGTCCCCTTCAGAAAATTACCTTAACTCTAATTACTGTCTTGAAAATACGAGTATAGCGATAAAATTGAACACATATAAGTTCCATGCGAGCCCAAATCTTTCTATAAAATTTTATGTGAATCGGTCTATAATTGACCCTACCCCCATATAAGGTCCTCTGCAAAAAATTACTTTAACGCTCATTAATGAATTATAAATACGAATATAGTGACGAAATTCGACACCCATAAGTTTTATCCGCGCCAAAATCTCTCTATCAAATTTTATATGGATTGCTTAATTATTGACCCTACCCACCATATAAGGTCCCCATCAAAAAATTTCTTTAACGCTTAATACTGGCTTAAAAATACGAATATAGCGATGAAATTCGACTCACATAAGTTTCATGCAAGTCAAAATAATTCTACAAAATTTTATGTGGATCGGTCAATAATTGACCCTACCCTGAAGGTCCCCTTCAGAAAATGACTTTAACTTTAATTACTGTCTTAAAAATACGAGTGTAGCGATGACATTCGACACACATAACTGTGATGTGGGTATATAAGATTTGGTACAGCCGAATATAGCACTCTTACTTGTTGACAATAGATTTCCTCTTGAATTTCATATTCATAAAGTGATCACAATTGGTATGTGATTCAATCAAGAAGTCGATTTTAAATTTTTTGATTGCTACGCCCTATTGCATTTCATGTGACTATATATGTATGTATTTCCGTTAGTGAGGTCCTGTTTCCATAGAGAAATAATAAGGTATTTTAAAAATAAGCCGTATAATAAATTTTTGTAATATTTCAAAAATATTGTGAATTTTATACAAAATTTACATAGATTTATTTACAGTTATTGTCAGAAATTAATAATTAAAGTTCATCCTTAAACATTGCTTAATAATAACATATCAATTGAAATTACCAAATTTGGAAAAAATCAAAAAGGAATTTTTCATTCTTTGATCCAGCTCACCATATACTGAGAAATAATGAATTAAATTTTCATTAGGAACTTCTATTTTGGGACACTACTAATGTACTTAAATATGTGTATTTTTAGAAGGAAATTTTCATTTCATTTGAATATCATGCCTACATAATACATTTTAAATCTATTGTTTTAAAGTTATGTATGCATTTTGAAAGAAAAACACCAAAAAAATTAGGTTAAAATTGTGATGCATTGATTGAAAAGCATAAATATTTTTAAATTTTGCGCTTTGGATATAAAAAATATTTTTCAGTTTAAGTTTTAAGTGTTCATTCAATATAATGACGTGAAACACCAGGTTATAGATGATGACGACGAATATATGATACCATGTCCTAGTATAGAGTTTATGTTAGAGTGATTGATTTTGTTATAGCGATTAATGTTGAAAATTATATACAACAAGTTAGTGTACTATATTCTGCTATGCCGAATCTTAAAGCTACGTTTTATAAAAACCTATTGACATAAATATCTAATTTTTAGGTATTTTATAAATTGTATAAGTTTTCATCATTTATAAATGATATTGTAATTTATGTATGGGACCTGAACTAAAAGAGTTTCTATGGTTAAATTTTCACCAGGACATGGAAGAAAGTTTAGGTGTCCTCTAACTAACTATAAACTCTGAAAATTTACCTTTAACCGTTTAAAAGTAAAAAATATTATATACACGACAAAAACAATATCTTTAGATTTAAAATGAAATCAAAAATTATGTTGGACTTTAAGTAGTTTCACAGTGGTAAACAACTAGCTATACCCAGAGTGCTTTGCTACCCTAAAAGCAAAATAAATAAGATAACCCACTAAACGATTTTGTAGAATTTAACTATTAATAGTTTTGCAGATATACAAGCAAACTATTGCAAGTTTGCTGACTTTTCCAAACGTTAATACAGATTCTAATAAAAAATGTGAATTACCTAATATTGTATTTTATTCATATGGAAGGTGCCAATCCCCCCATTGAAAGTCCGCCCATTTTTCTCTAAATTTTCACATAAATGTCAAAGTTCTTCAAGTAAAATTTTAAGATTCTTGCTGTAATAATTTCTCAGATATTCGATTTTTCTAATTAATTTAAAGTCCGCCCTTTTTCCCCAAAGTGTTTAGATGGCTGTTAAAGTAGTTCGAGCAAAATTTGAAGAATCTAGTTATATTAGTTTCTCAGATAAACGAATTTTTGTATTTAATTCATATGGGAGGTTCCGCCTGCCCCATTGGTAGTCCGCTAATTTATTACCCAAAATGTTTAAACGCCTCCTACTGTCCTACTTTTTGTAGCCTATAGCATCTTCCACACATACAGAAAGATACTGTGAAAATTAAAAAAAAAAAAACAAGTTAGAGTGCTATATTCGGCTATGCCGAATCTTAAATACCCTCCATCGGCAAGCTACTTTTTATTGAAAGCCATCTAACTATCTAATTTTTAGATAACTCGCCAAAATGTTTGTCGAACTAATTTTGATTAGGACTAGAAAAATTTAGAGTGATTTATCTATACACAGAACATACTTATGTCGAATTTTATCCCGATCCGGACCGGTCCGGAAAAAATTCCGTATAGTCCTTATATGGGAGTTGTGACCAAATATGGACCGATCCAAAAAAAATTGTATACCTATGCATAAAATGTACGTTTAAGTAATTTTCAGAAATGGTCCTTATACGGGAGTTGTGACCAATTATGCACCGATCAGGAAACAATTTCGTATAATGATTTATATGCAGAAAAAGATCAAGTCTAATTTTACTCCAATAGCTTTATTAATCAATGAAATATGTGCGCTTAGGTGATTTTAGGAAGTGGACTTAATATAGGAGCTATGAGCAATTAAGGGCCTATCCGAAAAAAATTTCGTTGAGTGATTTATGTAAAGACAAAACATATAAGTGACGAATTTTCTCAAGATAACTTTATTTGACCTTATATGGGAGCTATGACCAATAATGGACCGATCCGAGAAAAAAGTGGTAAAATGATTTGTATGTACACAAAACTTATTCAAGTCGAATTTTATTCTTATAGCTTTAGAATTCAATGAAATATATGCGTGTAAGTGATTTTCGGAAGTGGACCTTATATGGGAACTATGACCAATTATGGGCCTATTCGGGAAAAATTTCGCAGAGTAATTCATATTCGGGCAAAACGTGTTTGTGTCGAATTTTATCAAAATAGCTTTATTTGATAATGAAATATGTTCTTCTAAGTGATAATACACAAAACTTATTCAAGTCGAATTTTATTCTTATAGCTTTAGAATTCAATGAAATATATGCGTGTAAGTGATTTTCGTAAGTGGGCCTTATATGGGAGTTATGACCAATAATGGACCGATCCGTAACAAATTTTGCAAAATGATACAATACGTACACAAAACATATTCAAGTCGAATTTTATTCCTATAGCTTTAGAATTCAATGAAATATATGCGTTTAAGTGATTTTCGGAAGTGGACCTTATATGGGCCTATTCAGAAAAAATTTCGTAGAGTGATTTATATTTAGACTAAACATATTTGTGTCGAATTTCATCAAAATAGCTTTATTTGACATTGAAATATGAGCTTTTAAATGATTTTCGGTAGTGGGCCTTATATGGGAGCTATGATGAATAATGGACCGATCAGAAAAAAATTTGGTAGAACGATTTGTATGTACACAAAACATATACAGCTCGAATTTTACCATAATAGCTTTATTCGTCGTTATATGGGAGCTATGACCAATTGTGGACCGACTGAGATCTACGTTGACGGTATGATTTCTATTCATATTATATTTGTACGTACAAAATTTGGTGTTGATACCGATATATTTGATTGAGTTATCACCACTGATGGTGGTGGAGGGTATTAAAAAAATCGGTTCGGTAATTGACCCTACCCCCCATATAAGGTACTGGCTTAAAAATAAGAATATAGAAATGAAATTCGACACACATAAGATATTAACCCAAACATAAGTTCCATGCAAGCCAAAATCTCTCTTGCAAATTTTATGTGGATCGCTCCATAATTGACCTTACCCCTCTTACAAGGTCCCCTTAAAAAAATTACTTTAACGCTCATTACTGGCTTGAAAATACGAATATAGCGATAAAATTCGACACACATAAGTTCCATGCGAGCCAAAATCGCTCTATCAAATTTTATGTGGATCGGTCCATAATTGACCCTAACCCAATATAAAAACGACTTTAACGCTCATTACTGGCTTAAAAATACGAGTATAGCAATGAAATTTGACATAAGTAAGTGGATATATACGGTTTGATGGTGGATATATGAGATTCAGCACAGCCGAATATAACACTCACACTTGTTATATATATGTACATATCTGTGTATGACTTGGACGGGTTTCCGATCTAAAAGATTTAAAAAACACATTCAAATTCGAAAATAGTATTTCTCTGTCCGTTTTGATATTAATTCTTCCAAATGCCTTTAAACCAGAGGAGCTCAATATTGCCATTACATAGCACGCGTGATAGGGTAAGAAAATTCTGCTGACGCTAAGTTGGTACACATACACTATAGGTTTAATTCTTCTTCTTTTTATAATGAGCAATATCAGTTGGTTTTCTCTCAACTTGAAAAACAAAATCAAATCAGTTGCTGATCAGCACTTGTCGAAGCGAGGTCTGTGCGCGACGTTTTTAAAATACACACAGAAATACAACAACAAAATTTTGAGAAAGCCGAATTAATGTTGGAGAACATGAGAGAACAGTTGACAGTTTTTTATATATAGACTTTGATATACGCTGGCTGTCAAAATCCGTAATAAATATTTGACAGTTAGCATATACTTTATAGTTTGTAGTCATTTTATTCGTATACTTTTATTTTGAATTGAATTCTGTTCTCTCCTGCTTTACCAACACAAATAAAACTATGGTAATCTATGGTGGTATGTGTTTGAGCAACACTGCTTTAAACTTTTAAAATAAAATTTAAATTTTTAAATTACGAAAAACAATTCAAGGTCTCTGATATCATGTACCCCAAATATTTACGATATTCATTTGTTATTTAAGTACATTATTTTATTTTTTTTTTTATATTCAATCAAAAGTTAATACATAATTTTAGTATTATGATGCAGACTTAACCAACTCTTAAACAATTTTTATGACTTTATGACAAATTTGTTATTGATAAACATATAAAACTTTATAGGCATATTTGTTTTGAAGTATTTTTTTATAAAATGACTTTTAGACACACAATAAATGTACATAATATAAACATATAGAAATAAACAAAAATTCATTTAATATAAGATATATAATAAATTTTAAAACTACGAAGTCCAATTGATAATTATATACAAATATTTTAACTGATGCAATTTGCCTATGTTGAGTTTATAACCAGTAGACTGGAAATAAAGGGGGTTCTTGTTTACAATATTAAGAGAGTAGCACACTGGACTTATTTTTTATACCCACCTTCAAAAAAGATATATTCTGGGACCTCGTAAGATTCTAAGACGATCTAGCTATGTCCGTCCGTCTGTCTGTTGTTGGCACGATAGCGTCCACAAAAAAAGAGATATTGAGATGAAATTTTCCCAAAATATTTTTTATTGATCAGAAATCTTTAGTATTGAAAATGGGCAAAATCGATCAACGTCTTCACATAGCCCCCATACAAATGTACCCCCCGGAATATTGTATAAAGAGCTTCAAACATTCACAAATTCGTTGTTTATGAAGCAAATACCACAAAATTTCTCACAGATCAGTTTTTTGACTTTTTAAATAAAAATCTGAATTATGGCGGATATAGGCCCATAATTGGCCCTACCACCCATATAAGGTCCCCTTTAGAAAATGACTAAAAAGCTGATTACTGGCTTCAAAATACGAATATAGCGATGAAATTCGACACACATAAGTTTCATACGAGCCAATATCTCTCTACCAAATTGTATGTGGATCGGTCCATAATTGGCCCTACCCCCCATATTAGGTCCCCTTTAGAAAATGACTAAAAAGCTGATTACTAGCTTCAAAATACGAATATAGCGATGAAATTCGACACACATAAGTTTCATGCGAGCCAATATCTCTCTACCAAATTTTATGTGGAACGGTTCATAGTTGACCCTACCCCCTAATATGGTCCCCTTCAGAAAATGACTTTAATGCTCATTATTGGCGTAAAAATACGAGTGTAGCGAAGAAATTTGACATAAGTAAGTATCTTAGGAGCCAAAATCTTTCCACCAAATTTTATGTGGATCGGTCCATAATTGACCCTACCCCCCATATAAGGTCCCCTCCATAAAATTACTTTAAGGCCCATTACTGACTTTAAAATACGAGTATAGCAATGAAAATCGACTCAAGTAAGTTTGTGGATCGGGCCATAATTGACCCCCCCCCCCACATTTAAGGTCACCATCAGAAAAATAATTTAACGCTCATTACTGTCCTAAAAAACGAGTAAAGCGATGAAATTCGATATAAACATGACCAGTATGAACCAAGATCGTTCTACAACATTTTACAAGGATCGGTCTATAATTGACCTTCCCCCATATAAGGCCCCTTCAGAAAATAACTATAAAACTAAGTACTGGCTTAAAAATACTAGTAGATCAATGAAATTCGACATAAGCTAGTTTTGTAGGAGCTAACATCTCTCTACAAAATGTTGCGGGGGTCGGTCCATAATTGACACTACCCCCCATTTAAGGTCCCCATCAGAAAAATACTTTAACGCTCATTACTGGCTTAAAAATGCGAGTACAGCGATGAAATTCGACACTGATAAGTTCTATAGGAACCGATATCTCCCTACCAATTTTTACGAGGATCAGTCCATAATTACCCCACCTAAAATGACTACAACGCTCATTACTGCTTGGAAATTATACATAAATATGATTTGTATAAATAAAAATCATTCTACGAGATTTAGGGATGATCGGTTCATAATTAATCTTACCCCCCATATAAGGTCCCCTTAAGAAAATTACTTTAACTGGCAGAAAATACGAATACCCCAATGCTATTCGCCATAAACTAATTTTAATCTAAAATATCTCTACCATATTTTATGAGGATCGGTCCATAATTAACCCTAACCCTGTATAAGGTCCCTTTAAGAAAATGACTTTAATGTTCATTACTGGCTTAAAAATATGTATAAGTAGAACTATAAAATTTGAAATAAATAAGGAACTGAAATCTTCCTACCGTCAAATCCGAAATCATCACTGTCAATTGTTGAACCCCCATTAAGACAACTATTTCAAATATTACCCTGATGTTCACATAAGTATCGATATATAATAATAAAATATTAAAAATATCAAAGTTTATTTATATGGCAGTGATTTGATGGTGGGTATATAAGATTCGGCATAGCCGAATATAACACTCTTACTTGTTTATATTTAGAGAGAATTATTTAATGATTATTTTTAATAAAAATTCCTACAAAAATAATTTAATTGCTTATTTTTATTGACCTACCCTCTCCAGTTAGAACCTTTTTCTTTAAAAATTTTCGAATCTACCCTCTCGTATTTTTTACGATTGTATACATACAACCACACAATTTGACTCTGATATGCTGTTAATAATATTTTTCTATTAAATTATTTGGCAAGAAGAAAAATATCAAATGTTGTTATAGAATAAATATTAATAAAATAAAACTTTGGTATGATTTCGGTTTGGAATTTGGTAAAAACAATTGAAATTTCATTCAACCAAAAATATATAAACAAAAAATAAAAAAAAAAATAAAAATATTTCTACTTACCAATTGTTAAAAGAGTTATCAGTAATACGAGTATGTGATGCATGGCATACATGGTTTGAATCTGAGTGTTGGTTGATTGTATTTATTGGTGATGTTGTAGCAGTTGTTATTGTTGTTGGAATTTCTTTTTCTGGTGTACGTTTGAATTATTGGTAAAAATTATGGGCTGGCAACTTTTGTTGTTATTGCTGCTGTATTCTGCAGTTGCAATAATCCTTCGTAGTCAAGATAAAACATCCATAACAACTGTGATTTTTCTTTTTAAACTTTTTAATATTTTTTTTTCGTATTTTCTGTATTTTTTTCATGTATTTTTAAATAGTTTTCTTTTTAATAAATAATAATTTGGATTTATGTACTACCCAGGAAAAACTTCGCTTCCAATCCTACTTTTAATGACTTCTAGAATTCATTATTTTGTAGCTTTATTAGCTACTTTTTACATTACTAGGAATATATCTAATAATAAAATTTTTTATACAGCTTATAGAAGTCATTATTTGAATATACAAAAAAGAATTTTGATACAATTTGAAATGAGTTATTATTAAACGATTATTAATGATATTTTTAGTAAATTTGCCATAAATTTTGTTCTGAAAAATGTCGAAAAGTCGAAAAGTCGGTAAGAGTATTATTGTATATATAAGTATATGAATTTAATATTAAAAATTTTAGTGTCCTACACGTCATCATCTATGAACAGAATTAAGATTGGCAATAAAAAAATGTAAAAAATCGGCATTTTAAGGATGCTTACAACAAAAAAAGGAAAAATATTTCTAAAGATGAATAATTGGCATTTAAACAATATTAAAGCTTTAATTTTTAAGTTTTTTTAACATTAATTTTTTTTTTATCTGTGAATTGTTATAGTCATTTTTTATATAATCGAGTATGTAAATATATTAAATGAATTTTTGTTACTTTATATATATATATATATTTATGTATGTATAAAATATATATAAACTTTTCAATAAATTGAAAATCGAATCTTTTATTTCGGCTTCCCGGTAAGTACTTTTAGTTGATTTCTTTATAATATATTATATTTCTGCTTTTGCAGTCCTTTTAATAAGTCATTATTTTTTAACTTCCTGAAACAGTAATTTTAATTACATATTTTTTGCCTTGTTGTATGTCAATTTGTAACTACTTATTTTTTACCAGTTCTTGTAACTACATATTATTCTACAACTTCATGTTATAAAAAAAATACTTATTTTTAAGTTGCAATTAGTTAAATGATAAGGGATTTCTTTTGGGACATCACGAACAAAAATAAGTACTTCTTGTACTAGAAAAGTAAGTAGTCTTTCCTTTGATTTCTACTTACTTTTCTACTTACTTTTGGAGCTAAGTTTTTGCTGGGTAGTTTTAACATATTTTAATGTGATTTTGAAATGCATCACCATCAACCAGACAAATATACAAAATCCACATAAATGAAGAAAAAAAATCCTTGTTATAGATTGTAAAACATAATGTATTCTTTGCTAAACATTTGCCAGAATTATGTGATTATGCCTTTTTTTTGCACGCGAACATTTGAAAATGAGCAAAATAGGTAGATTGTGAGAAAACCAACCGGAAATGCGTAAAATACGCTTAGTTGTGTTAGTATGAGTTATTTTCTACAGGAAACCCGTTAAAACGATTTATTTTCTTTACACTTTTTTCTCTGCTATTTGGCTTGGAAAAAAAGAAAAGGAAATTGTCTTAAGGTATTATAGTAAAAGTAAGATGTACATATAAGCTGCACGAACCTTGGAACTTTGCACATTCATGTATACGCGTATCTATGATAAATGTTTCAGTATACAATCATATTTTTGCAGTTACAGTTGAAATTTTATTTCATAATATTTGTGTTGGTTTTTTTTTCACTGACACTTTTCATTTTTATTTCCGCTGGTTTATTTTATGAAATGTGTTACAAAAATAACATAGTTTTTTTGTTTGGTGTTTAGCTAAAAAAAAATTATAAAGAAGAAAATTAATTCATATTTTTCGCGTTTTTTTTCTGTTCTATGTATGTATGAGTGTGTATATTTAATTTAAAATTCAATAAATCCTAAAAAAATCTTAACACTAGAAAATTTTAAATTATAAATTCAAACTAAAATATGTACATATGTATCAACTTTGCATGATTCTGAAATGGATCAAGTTTCCGAATTCTTCTTGACACCGTTTTGCACTATAAGAAATCCTGAACTGTTTTTAGAGGTGTGAACTTTTTTTTGAATATCTTACATTCGTAATCATATCCGAATTCAAGAACTTTCCAATCGTAAGAGATCCCAAATCGTTTGAACTCCCTTGACTTTGTTGTAGTATTGTATGATCTTGTAAACTATGTAAGTAATTAATTAGTCTTTTAATTATTATGAATGACTTTTTTATGGACTTAATGACAACATTAAGTGTGTCAAAAATCTGGCTTCTATGCCATCGGGGCATATTATCTTGTTGAATCTTGCTCACATTAATGTTATTACAATATTGGGAAATAGAGGTTTTTGGAATAACTCTAGTTTTGTCGGAACTAGAAACTGGAAGAGTCATTCATTGTAGTCTTTTGGAGATCGGTGGCTTATATATAGGATCCTATATATGTACCGACTGTACATATATAGGATCCGACTGTTGCTTAAGGGCCATTCGGACTACTCGTAGTGACTGTGATTTAAACCGGAAATAACGGACAGAGAATGTTGGTTAAAAGAATGATGTTTGATACCACCGTTCCTTGACAGAAATAAATAATGGGGACAGAATGAAATGAAAAGACGGAACTATGAAATTGTGTAGCTGTTACTTCAAAGGATGCTGATTGAAGATTGTTTTTCGGTGAGTTTTCCACATGATTTGGCATATAGTGGAGCCGTACTTCTGTCTGCCAAATATAACTCTGGCTACTGTTGCAGAATCACCCGAGCCATCTTAGTAGTGTGGTAGCGCGCTCTTTAAAGATTGCACTTAAGTTAATCTCTGTGGCCTCCTGCAAATCCAGGATGAAGTCGAAGTGCTTTACGTGAGTACCTGGCGTGGAGCCCTATCTCACGGTGGTACTTTTTCAACCACTGGGTGAGTAACAAGTAAATAACTCACCACTGCCCCTTTGTGTATCTTACACGCAGGTCGCAATTTTTGTACATGGATATGCCGGTCCATGTACAAGCACTTTGCTCAAGTACTCGAGCTATCTAATCTCTTGCCAAAGTAGTCACGTTGGGGAAAGACAGGTGTCATGAGCAAGCTCAATCTACCCCGACATAATGTCGCCCAACCAAAGGGGACGTAATTGGTAGTCCGAAACACAGATCATATTAACTGACAAGACTTTATTTCAGTGGCTACAAAGACCAACTGTGATTGGAAAATCGCTAATAAATTAAAGAAAGGGCAGTGACGATCTTGCACCATACACTCCTCCCCACTTTTTGCTAGACCGTAGTCTAACACATCGTTCATCGTTACACCGTATCACACATAGGTCAAATCCATCAATCACTCCATTCTCTCTATAGAATCAAAGTAGACATCAGAAACATCGTTCATCTTCGTTTACCCAATCTTTGCGTTATGAACTCAATTCCAACATTTTATTAATCCACAGTCATGCTCTGTAATCCAGGATATTCCAGTCCACCGTGACTATAAGCTATTGGATTTCTTCTTTGAAGTTCTTCAGGAGCGAGTGATATAACCAGTGAATGAAAAGCGCCACCGTGAGATTAGGTCATCAAGGCACGAACTCACGTTAAGCACACGTATACTTTGTGAATAGAGACTTTCTTTTGGAACATGTTATCTTGGTGAACCACCCTCACCTTAGGATATTGAAAATCCAGGATATTCCAGTCCGCCGGGACTATAGGCTATTGGAGTCATTTGACCTATTTGGCACTGTGAGTTCTATGCAAGGCACAATTATAGGTAGTGAGTTATTTTTTGTTCATCTGTGCACAGAAAAAAATGAAATTCAAAATCAAACAAAAAATTCATAAAGCCAAGTATTTTTTTAACTAAAATAGGACCTATCACGAAATTCGTAAAATCAAGTACTCAAATTCGTAAATTCTTTATTGAAAAAATTTCAGGATTTTTCTTATTAAAATAATATACTATTTACGAAAAACATTAATAAATAATCGCAACATTTCCAAACAATTATTTTACTGAAACAATAACACAAGTTATTAGTATTTGTACTGAAATTCAAGCAAATAGGTTATCTGAAACAGTTAAATTATTTATTGTATTTTGGAAATAATAATAAGCAAAATTTTTTATTGAATCTATAAAAATTTTGTTAAAAAAATATATATTGAATTTTAACAAAAATTTTACTAATTCTATAAAATTAAAATTTGTAGAAAAAAGTACTTATATACTTACAACAAATTTATTTCACATTCTAGAAACTATTATTTGTACTGTGAAAACTGAAACACTTATACATTAAATGTTATAAACCAAGTAAGAATTATATCAATTCATTTTAGTACATTCCAAAACTAGTTTTATTGTTGTATTCCATATGCTGACATATAAATAAAACTCAAACAAAAACATTTATTGAACCAGTAAAAATATTTACTGAAAATTAAATTTATTTCAATAAAGTGTTTGTTAGAAAATATTTTCCTTCTGCTTGAAAATCAAACAAATTCGTTATAAAACCAAATAAAAATTTTTATAAAAATCGAAATTAAATTTAAGCAAACGATTGTTAAGAAAAAAAATGTGCATATTTTTTTCTGTGTGGTTAAAAAATAAGCCTAAATTGAGGTCTACTCCAAAGGTGCCCAATAAAGCATTACAGGTCTTATAGATAGAGACTAGAACAGACAAACACCCAGACACACTAAGAATATATTAATTATATAAATAATTATGTAAATATTTGAACCACATTTCAAGAGCCGTGGTCCATAATTGATCCCCCAATTGTACAGTTTGGGCATAATCTATTAAAATTATTTTTTAATCGATCATATTAAGACAAAAAAAATTAATCTAAAATTTTAAATTTCTACTTTTGCTAAACGAATCTTTAAGACACAAAAATATTCTTCAAAGTATTAGAATATCCAAATGTAAATATTTATACCCAAAAATATACATAGTTTTATGTGTAAAAGAAAGTTTTGTTTTTAACATTTATTTTATTTAACAAAATTATAAAATTTTAAATACCTTCATAAAATAAAGAAATTCTAAAATTCAAAAGTTTATCTTGATACGAGCATAAAACTTTTCATATATAAAATATTCTTTTTATTCGTGTCTGTATGCATTTATGTGGTTTTATATGCAGTTCCCAACTGTGTATGTACATAAATACAACATTCATACAAGAATATGAACATAAAAGTAGGGGGAAGATAAAGAAGAAGGAAAAAGTACCAAAATGAATATGAGGAAGATTTAACCATGAATCATTCTTACGGAATATATATAGTTTTTCCTCACATTTCATTCGTGCCTTCTTATACTTAGTTTGTTGTTGTGGATTGCAGGAGATTACATGGTATATCCCCAGTATGAAAGTACTTTAAGCCCAATTTGAATTACATACCACCGCAACAACGACAACTACCAACAGTATTTAAACATGCACCTGCAGTTCGGAATGACTATGCCCAACCAGATATTTTAATTTAAATTAAATTTTAAATCTACATAAGGCCCCAATTGAAGCGCTTGTAATAGGGGAACACGCACAAGAAGCACATGTATTGCAAGAGAAAATGATTCTGTCTTCTTATTGATCTAATCGCTGCAATGCGAAAAGTAAATATAATGAAAAAATGACTTCAATCTGATGTAAAAATTTTGTCAATCAAGTCAACAATGTCTTTAGAACTACTGGGTACTCACAAATTTTACACATTTAAAGTTCGCAAAAGAAAAGTTCAAGTACAGGAAAGAGGGAACAGAAAATAAGCATAAGTTTAAACATTATTTATGTTTTTGTAATTTTGCTAGTTATGCATTTTTATACTATTTGAGTTTGTCTTTTCTTTTTTTCTTGAAATATGCATTTTTAAACTTTATAATTTATCAGAAAGGATCCATTTGTTATACAACAAAATATAAAACATTTTTTAATAAAATTATATTTATATTTTTATAATGATTTAAATTTTTATACCCTCCACCACCATCAGTGGTGATAGAGGGTATATATATATATATATAAGTTTATCATTCCGTGTGTAACACCAAGAAATATTCATCTGAGAACCAACAAACTATATATATTCTGGGTCCTTGTGAAATTCTGAGTTGATTTAGCTATGTCCGTCGGTCTGTGTAAAAAACTATGCGAAGGAAATCAACCAAATTCACCCGAAATATTTTTTTGTTGTCCTAAGCAGTTTGGTATTTAAAATCAGCATAATCGATTTACAATGTAAAAAGTTATGAGTAAAAATTTCAGACTACTCCAAAAAAATTACGCATTTTTCCTAATTCTTAAGAAGTTTTCTCAGAAACTACCAAAAATATTTCGATGAATTTTCTCAACTATTTTTTTTTATTTAAGGCAGTGATCAATTATGTTTAAAATCATTACAATCGATACAAAATTTCCAATAATTCCCATAAAAAAGTATATATTCCCGGAAATTAGTTTATCGTTAATAACTTCCTCAAATATATCGGTATCAACACAAAATTATGTACATGTAAATATAATATGAACAGAAATCATATCAGTTCACAATTGGTCATAGCTCCCATATAATTTCCACTTCCGAAATTATTTGGGAAACGCATATGTTTCATTGAATTATAAAGCTATGGGGATAAAGTTCGACTTGAAAATGTTTGCAAGATCGGTCCATAATTAGTCATAACACCCGTACAAGGCCCACATTATAAATTTTTCTGGACCTAATCAAAATTAGTTCCACATGGAACTTTAGTTCCATGGACTTTGTGACACTTTTAAAACGGGGTTTAAACTCGAAATATTAAGTCTTTTCATGTAATCCATGGCCTTTATGCTACTCTTCTCATAGATATGGTGACACTTGTAAAGGTGTCATAACATCCATGGACATTAGATGGGAGCTATAAAGCACCAATCCAAACAAAATTATGCTGATTCATTTTTCTATACACAAAACATGCTCATGTCCAGACAATATATCCTCGTATATTAATGCAAAGTGTGGTATTAAGTGATTTTCGGAGATAGGCCTTATATTGAAGCTATGACCAATTATGGACTGATCCGGAAAAAACTTTTGCAGAATTTGTATATATACTAGTTATACTCATGTCGAATTTTATTGCGATATCTCGTTTTGTCAATGAAATTACTTAAACGCACATTTCCGCAAGTGGACTTTTTATGGGAGGTATGAACAATTATGGACCGATACGGAAAAAATTTCACGGTGTGATTTATATACACACACATTCATAAGTAATTTTATCGCGATGTCTTGAATTAGTTATGAAATATGTCCGTTTATGGGAAGTGAGCCTTATATGGGAGTGGCCCTTATATGACCAATGTTTATTTAAGTGATTTTCATAAGTGGACTTTATATGGGAGCTGTGATCAATTACAGACCGATACATATCTGGGTTGGTAATGTGATTACTGTTGATATTATATTTACATTTTTTAGACAGGCATATTTTAGACAGACAGACGTACATAGCTAAATCGACTCAGAATTTATATATACTTTGTTGGACCTCAAATGAACATTTCTTGGTGTTACACATAGAGTGACAAACCACCAGTGTTGACAGAGGCTATTTTTTATTACATTAAGAAATTGATATACATACATATTGATATATATATACAATGCAATATTTTTGGATACAAAATGCTGATTCAATGGGGGAGAAAAAAAGTACCAAAAATTGAAATAACGGGAAATTTAGTTTTATTGAAACTCATTGAACCAATTTTTATTAATTTTGATAATTAGTTTAAAGCTTATTGCACCAGTAACTCGGTATGCCACAAAAAAATATTGAGAAAAAACATTTCAAAGTTTTAAAAATTCTAAAATCATTTTTGTACATTTTTAATTTTTCGCTTTATAAAATAATTATATAAAAAAAAATTATGAAAATATTTTTGCAGGGGATTGCCAAGGTCATGAGCAACTAGCTCATAAAATCAATTTTCGATATCCCGTGGCTTATCATGTTACTGCAGTAACATAACATGACTGAATGAATATCTATAAGTGGTGACTCTTTTGTACTATTTTGTTTCTCAAATGGTACCTTTTGAAATTTCTATAATATTGAAACTAGAAACATACATTTTAACATGTTCGAAAATAACTGATTAAGAATCTGTAAGAGGTACGTTATAAGTCGATCTAGCCATGTCATCCGTCTGTCTGTCTGTTGAAAACACGATAGAGTCCGAACAGAATGAGATAGAGGGTTGAACATTTTCAAGAATATTCTCTATGGGTAAGGTTTGTTTGTATTGCAAATGGGCCCGAAAAACAGCCTTAATGTACATATTTGTTTTAAAAGTGTAACTATAGCCATGAAATTCAACATAAATAAGTTTTATATGAGCCAAAAACTCCCTGCCAAATTTTATGAGGAACGGTCCATAATTGACCCTACCCCCATATAAGGTCCATCAGAAAATGACTTCAACGCTCATTACACGCTTAAAAATACGATATAGCGATGAAATTTTACATAAGTAAGCCAAAAAATCTCTACAAAATTTTATGTGGATCGGTCCATAATTGACTCTATCCCCCATTAAGGTCCCTTTCAGAAAATGATTTTAACACTGATTACTGGATTCAAAATACAAGTATAGCGATGAAATTTGACATAAGTAAGTATTTTACGAGCCAAAATCTAACCGCACATATAAGCCTGCCTCCAGAAAATTACTTTAGCGCTAATTACTGACATGAAAATGCAAGTACAACGATGCTATTCTAGGTAAACATATTTATATGACTCAAAATCAGTCTAAGAAATTTTATAAAAACGGTCAGTTAATTTGGTGAGTGATCATGATGTTAGGGGAGCATTCCTTTTATGGCATACGGTTTGATGGTGGGTATTTGAGATTCGGCACAGCCGTATATAACACTCTTACTTGTTACGTTTTAATCTTTATATCTTTCTATCATATTTTGCATAGAATGAAAAGTGAAATGCTATTAAAAACATATAACAATGAAGCTGCACATTGTTATTGTTTTCATTGTATTATATATCATGGACTGTTTTGAAATATTGCTCATTCCTCCGTTAGTTATATAACGTTTTTGCTTTTTAAGTATCAAGCTTTTCGAAAGAATGTCTTATCGAATTATTTAAGATTTGGATCCCTTAGTTATCTGGGATCTTCAGAAATTCGAAATTTCAACTGACATATAGATGAACATATCTTAATCAACTCCATTATTTATAAGAATCTAGAATATATACTATATATACTTATTGTGTCGGAAAATTATATTGCAGAATTACAAAAGGAATGGCAAACTATGAAATTTGTATATGGCAGATTTGGACAATGGAGTATTTACTAATTTTGTTCATAAAATAAAATCATTTGTATCGACATAAACTACATACATTTACATTTATAGAACAATATTTTTATTTCAATATAATAAAAAAATATAAAATTTTTCAACTTCGAAAAAATTTAATCAATAGTTTTCAATTACTAATATTTGTATAACAGTAAACTCTGTTATAATAGAACTAACTTAATTGAAACTATACAAAAGAAAGTGTTAATTTATTTTAATAAATTTATTAAAAAGTAATCACATAACAAATAAATGAAACAAATAAATTACTTTTATTGTTATTTTTTATTTTTTTTGAAGAATATATTTTTTTGGCTGACACCTTTTTTTCCGTAAGAGTATTATGAAATTTTTATAGTACAATGCACAACAAAATTTAAACCCTTTTATGTTGCTGCTCCTGCTCTTGTTGTCCGGGTTACTAAATAAGTATTCCACAATGAATTCATCATTTCATTTCATTTCATTTATTAACCAAAACAATCCATATTTACATGTTTACTTAAAACTAACAATCTATTCATATATTTCTTCCTCACACACGGGGTGCCTTACAAGGACTTATCAATTTAAAAACTATTTACATATATATAGAACTTACTTACTATAGTATAATAAATTTATATGAATTACATTAAATGTACCAATCTGCACAAAAGTTCCCTAAAAAAAGGTAAAAAATAGGAGGCATTCGTTCACACTTAAAGCTAAACTTAAAACTAATATACACGATATGGAAAAAAAATATTTACAAAAGATATAGGATAGAAATATGTACAAAGAGGGAAATATATTTACAAAAGTTTGGCCCTTGGCCTATTGAGCGGTGTTATAAACCACGTTACAAATATCCAATGTATCAATCCTCCTGTGGTAGAACAGGAGGTTTGCACCCTCATAGAGAAGACCAGCTTCCCTCAAAATCAGGAGGTCGGTCGGTAACAAGTAACGTTCCATCTGAACGGTCTCCAGATCACCTGACCCCACAAAACACTCCCTGACCAAATCGTTCTCTAGAGAACGAGATCTTTCCAGAAACTTGATACCCCTATCCATCATAAAGGCGTCAATTCTCTGGAAATCTATCGCCCTATAAATCGACCTACATGATGGTCGCCGGTAGATGCCGTCAGGCCCAAGTTTACGCTTGAGACCCAGGCAAGCTACCAGGATCCTTCTTTCCCATACCCTAAGCCTCTCCATCTGGGCAGAAGAAATTCTGGACCAGATTGGAAAGGCGTAGGACATGAGAGGTCGAATTATCTGGCGATAGAGCAGTAAACCTATTCTCCTGTCCAGACCCTTACGTCCGAGGATACCCCTATACATTGCGTAAGTACGCTTCGTGGATTCCAAAATGTAATCCACATGTCTGTAGAACTCAAAGTTCTCATGGTAAATGACACCAAGGTACCTCATCCTATCCGAAACCCTCACACACTCCCCCCCAATCCATATAGAGGGGATGTAGGACCTACTATTGGGGTATAAGTACTTCCGTCTTCCCTTGATCATAACCGCTACTGTCTTGTCCATGTTCAGACGTAGGCGCCATTTAGAAAAATAGGGGGCCAATGTAGCCAAATACTAATGAATTCATCATAAAATGCTCAAAGGCTATTTGGACGTTTGTTTTATTTGTTATTATCGTTGTTGCTTGTGTTATTGTTGTTTCTGCTGCTGTTGTTGTTGTTAATAAAACTAAAATATTTTTTGGCTACAATTTGTATGGATTTGAATGAAGCAGCATCCATCCAACGTAACCGCATTTAGTTGTAAGAGTATAAAACGAGCCAACAAAGTTTATTTTTAATTTCAATAACAAAAACTTAATAAACCAGTAAAAATACGAAAAGAACCAGAACGAAATGTAATACAAAAAAAAAACAAGTTAGAGTGCTATATTCGGCTATGCCGAATCTTAAATACCCTCCACCAGCAAACTACTTTTTATTGAAACCCATCTAACTATCTAATTTTTAGATAACTTGCCAAAATTTTTGTCGAACTAATTTTGATTAGGTCCCGAAAATGTATATTAATACGCCAGTTTGAAAACATTTTAACAGAATGATGTATCTATACACAGAATATGGGAGTTGTGACCAATTATGGACTGATCATGAAACAATTTCATATAATGATTTATATGCAGAAAAAGATCAAGTCTAATTTTACTCCAATAGCTTAGGTGACTTTAGGAAGTGGATTTTATATAGGAGCTATGAGCAATTAAGGGCCTATCCGGAAAAATTTCGCAGAGTGATTCATATGTGCACAAATCATATTTTATCAAGATATCTTTATTTGATAATTAAATATGTGCGTTAAAGGGATTTTTTTAAGTGGACCTATTACCAAATATGGACCGATCCAGAAAAAATTTGGTACAATGTTTTATATGCCTATCCGCAAAAAATTTCGTAGAGTGATTTATGTAAAGACAAAACATAATTGTGTCGAATTTTCTCAAATTTCTCTCAGAAGTGGACCTTATATAGAAGCTATGGCCAATAATGGACCGATCCGAGAAAAAAGTGGTAGAATGATTCATATGTACACAAAACTTATTCAAGTCGAATTTTACCCCTATAGCTTTAGAATTCAATGAAATATATGCGTGTAAGTGATTTTCGGAAGTGGACCTTATATGGGAACTATGATCAATTATGGGCCTATTCGGGAAACATTTCGCAGAGTGATTCATATTTGGACAAAACATGTTTGTGTCGAATTTTATCAAGATAGCTTTATTTGATAATGAAATATGTGCTTTTAAGTGATTTTCGTAAGTGGACCTTATATGGGAGTTATGACCAATAATGGACCGACCCGTAAAAAATTTATAAAATGATTTGTACGTACACAAAACATATTCAAATCGAATTTTATCCCAACAGCTTTAGAATTCAATGAAATATATGCGTTTAAGTGATTTTCGGAAGTGGACCTTATACGGGAGCTATGACCAATTATAATCCTATCCGGAAAAAATTTCGTAGAATAATTCATGTTTAGGTAAAACATATTTGTGTCGAATTTTATCAATATAGCTTTACTTGGCATTGAAATATGTGCTTTTAAGTGATTTTCGGAAGTGGGCCTTATATGGGATCTATGACCAATTATGGACCGATCCGTTAAAAATTTTGTAGAATGATTTGTATGTATACAAAACTGATTCGTGTCGAATTTTATCCGGATAGCTTTATAATTCAATGAAATATATGCGTTTAAGTGATTTTCGAAAGTGGACCTTATATGGGAGCTATGACCAATTATGGGCCTATCCGGAAAAAATTTCGTAGAGTGATTTATATTTCGACTAGACATATTTGTGTCGAATTTCATCAAAATAGCTTTAGTTGGCAATGAAATATGAGCTTTTAAATGATTTTCGGAAGTGGGCTTTCTATGGGAGCTATAACCAATAATGGACCGATCCGTAAAAAATTTTTTAAAATGATTTGTATGTATACAAAACATATCCAACTCGAATTTTATCATAATAGCTTTATTCATCAATGAAATATGTGCGTTTATGTGATTTTCGGAAGTGGACCTTATATGGGAGCTATGACCAATTGTGGACCGACTGAGATCTACTACCTACATATATATATAATTATGTGTATTAAGAACTATTAGGTATAATTATTGAATGTAACAAAATCTAATTGAGTCCCATGATATTTAAAATTTTAAATAAAGCAAAAGAACTATGAACTTAATTGTAACCATAGTAAGTATAATGATAATTTATTAAAACTATCATCGACAAAAAATGGAGGGTTAGTAACATATCGATATATTGGTCTAAGACCCAAAATCTATATATATTATGGGTCCTTAATAGATTCTGATAAAAACACGATAGAGAAATTTCCATCAAAAATTTTTAATTAAAGCAGGTTGCAAATACTTATGTAGGTATTGAAAATGTGAAGTGTGGGTCAACGAATTCATCAAGCGTTCATACAAGTGAAAGAAGGTCTACTTCCTAAAATTTCTTAAACGAATATATATTTTTTCGACAAAAAATAAAATCAGCATGAGTATATTTTTTACAAATCACTCTGAGAAATTTCTTCGGGTTCGGTTCATAATTGTTCCTAGCTCCCATACAAGGTTCACTTCTCTAAATCACTTAAATGAAGATATCTAAAACAAGTTAGAGTGCTATATTCGGCAGAGCCGAATCTTAAATACCCTCCACCAGCTACTTTTATATTAATACTTTTTTAATTGATCAAATATTTGTAGAAATAAGTTTTCTCATGTCTTAAATAGAAAACCCCCAAGATTTAAACAGCTTAAATCTGTTACAATTCCAAGATTTTTTGAACATTACAAACCCCATTTTCTTCTATATAATGTACATATATGCATGTGTGCGAAAGATGTAAGGATACATATATATAATTTAGTTCTACACAAATTGATAATGCAACTAGTAAAATACGGTTAAATTGCTTTTAGGGGCAGGACCTAGTATAGGAGATATGACCAATTATAGACCGATCGTAAAAAATTCTTTAAGCTAAATTTCTGTACATAAAAGCTATATTTCATTCAAATTTTGTATATATATCGTAATTTAGTAATAAGTAATGTGTGTTCAAGAGATCTTCTGAATGGAGCCTTGCATGGGACCGACCGCACCCATGTTATGAACCGATCGTGAAAAAATCTTGAAATATAATTTTTGTATACCAAACTAATATCTGTGCCAAATTTTGTATCAATAGCTAGCTATATTTGGAATGAGTAATGTGCGTTTAAGAGATTTTCGTAAAAGGACCTTGTATGGGAGCTACGACCAATTATGTATAAAAAGACAAAATTTCAAAATTCTGTATCTATATCATTATTTGGTAATGAATATTGTGCATTTAAGTGATTTTCTGGAGGGGACCTAGTATGAGAGCTATGACCAAATATGGACCGATCATAAAACAATTTTATAGTGTAATTTATGCAATATTTGTGCTAAATATATGGATATCAATATTTTGCAATGAGTTATGTGCGTTTAAGTGATTTTCGGGAGGGAACTTTGTATGGGAGCTACGAAATAACATTTCGGTGTACAAAAATAGTATGTAAGCCAAATTTTTTATGAGTATCACTATTTGGTAATGTGTTATGTGCCTTTAAGTGTTTTTCTGAAAGGGACCTTGCATGGTAGCTATGATCAATTATGGACCGATAGGAAAACAATTTCACAGTAATATTTCTGTGTACATGAGCAATACTTGTACCAAATTTTGTATCTTGAAAAATTTTTGAAATCACATTTCTGTGTACAAAAATAGTATGTAAGCCAAATTTTGTATGAGTATCACGATTTGGTAATGAGTTATGTGCCTTTAAGTGTTTTTCTGAAAGGGACCTTGCATGCGAGCTATGATCAATTATGGACCGATAATAAAACAATTTCACAGTAATATTTCTGTGTACATGAGCAATACTTGTATCAAACTTTATATGGATATTTTAATTTAGCAATGAGTTATGGGCGTTTAAGTGATTTTCGGGAGGGGACCTTGTATGGGAGCTATGACCAATTATGGACCGATCGGAAAAAAATTTCATAGTATTATTTCTATATGTGAGAGCAATACTTGTACCAAACTTTATATGGATATTTTAATTTAGTAATGAGTTATATGCGTTTAAGTGATTTTCGGGAGGGGTCCTTGTATGGGAGCTATGACCAATTATGGACCGATCGGAATAAATTTTCATAGTAATATTTCTGTATATGTGAGCAATACTTCTACCAAATTTTATATGGATATCTTAATTTAGTAATGAGTTATGCGCGTTTAAGTGATTTCGGGAGGGGACCTTGTATGGGAGCTATCACCAATTATGGACCGATCGGAAAAAACTTTCACAGTAATATTTCTGTGCATATGAGCAATACTTATTTCAAATTTTATACGGATATCTTAATTTAGTAATGAGTTATGCGCGTGATTTTCGGGAACGGTCCTTGTATGGAAGCTATGACCAATTATGGACCGATCGGAAAAAACTTTCACAGTAATATTTCTGTGCATTTGAGCAATACGTATTCCAAATTCTATATGGATATCTGAATTTAGTAATGAGTTAAGCGCGTTTAAGTGATTTGCTGGAGGGGACCTTTTATGGGAGCTATGTCCAATTATGGACCGATCCAAATTTTTTCTCTCATGAGTACTATTTATATAAGATATTAATTTGTAAAATTTTGTGAAGATATCAACATTCTGACGGAAGTTATTAACAAAAAACTCATTTTCCGCGAATATGTACTTTTGTATGGGAGGTATATGAAATTATGGACGGATGCTGGCAATTTTCAGCAGGAATCAAGATCTTGTATAGAAACGAATGTGTGATGACTTTCATTAAATTATCTTGCATAGTTTTCGATAAAATTACATCAGAATGTGTAAAAAATGCTTATTTTTTTCGGAGTTGTTTTAAAGTTTGATTCATAACTTTTCCCGATGTGAACCGATTTTGCTCATTTTCAATACCAAACTGTACCGGATAATAATGAATATTTTATCTGAATTTCGTTAATTTCCATTGCTTCGTTTTAACGTGAGCGTGTTTTAGACAGACAGACAGACAGACGGACAGACGGGCAGACGGACATAGCTAAATCGACTCAGCATTTCATAAGGACGCAGAATATATATACTTTGTTGGGTCTCAGATTAATATTTCTTGGTGTTACACACGGAACGACAAACTTATATATACCCTCTATCACCACTGATGGTGGTGGAGGGTATAAAAAGTTCAACAGCAATATTCTCCATATATACATATAAATCATTCTACGAAATGATCTCAGCTTCCATAAAGGTCCGTAAATTTTGTTATGAACCTAATCAAAATTAGTTCCATATAGGCATGTTTACATTTTTAATTAAAATTACATTTGAAGTAATTTTAAGTGAATCTTTACTAATAACTTTTACTTGTAATTGAAGTTTTGCCAATTACAATTATTTTCAATTGTAATTTAAGTTTTACCAATTACAATTACTTGTAATTGAAGTTTTGAAGAGTTTCCAATTACAATTACTTCTAATTGTGAACTTGTTCACTTATAATTACATGTAATTTATAATTAGTAATGTCTAAATTACAAGTAATTATAATTTCTAAACTTCAGTTACAATTACAAGTAATTGTAATTGACCATGTGATGAATTACTTTGTGTTTGGGTTCATATAAGATATTTCACTGGATTGTATTTTGAACATTAAAAATAATTCAATCTTGTCTCTTATAGAAAAGGGATATTTGAACCCAATACCACTATAGTGTAGAGGGTTTTATGAGTTTGTGCTGATATTTGTAACACCCAATAATATTGGTCCTACACCAAAAAGTATAACAATCGGCTTATAATCATTTTCTGAATCGATTAAGCTATGTCCGTCCGACCGTCTATGTGTCCATGTAAATCTTGTGGGCACGCTACAGCCCGCCAGATAATTTGAAGAAATTTTGCACATACTCTTCTTTTGACTGAAGTACGAAAATGTTTTAAATCGGTCCATTATTTAGCCGCTATATAACCTAACCTCTCAAATAGGACTTTTGAGCCTATAGTTATGTTAAATGTTGTAGAATCTCTACAAAAATCGCCAAATCTTAGTAAATATTTTGTGTTATAAATCCATAACGACTTTAATCTAACTATACAAAGGATCAACTTTTGAAACTCTTTAAATTTACTAAAACACGAAAATTTACATGTTATATAAATAAACGTTGATACCAAATCAATTGGAATACCTTATTTTGTTTCGATATTGTTTTACATAAAGTCCTTTTTTCACCTTTAAAATAAATTAAATTAAACAAATCTTTTTGGCTGTAATCATTTGATTTTTTTTTTCCTGAACAAAGTGACTTTTTCACTTGTCGTGTGTGATATGGGTACCAAATAATTCTATGAACAGAAATATCAGCTTTAACTAGTCACACAATACGTGAGTTAAAGCGTATGACAGAGAGTGTGTATATATGTATATGTATGCATGTGTTTACAATATTTAGTACCATTGTTACATACAAAATCTATTGTTTTTTCTCTCCTTTTTTGGCAAAATTCACGTACATTTACACATTGTCAATATATCTCATGTGGGTTACAGGCGACTGAGTCTATATATGAATGAATGGATGGTTATTGGAATCTGAATTTGACACTTACTTTCCAACTGACTTCTAGTACCTAAACGAATAATGAAACTGAAAACAAAAAAAAAAAAAAACAATTTTAAAAAATCTTTTTATACCCTCCACCACCATCAGTGGTGATATAGGGTATATATAACTTTGTCATTCCGTGTGTAACACCAAGAAATATTCATCTGAGACCCAACAAAGTATATATATTCTTGGACTTTATGAAATTCTGAGTCGATTTAGCTATGTCCGTCTGCCCGTCCGTCCGTCTGTCTGTCTGTCTGTATAAAACATTCTCACGTTAACACGAAGCAACAAAAATTAACGAAATTCACCCAAAATATTAATTATTGTCCTAGGCAGTTTGGTATTGAAAATGAGCAAAATCGGTTCACACCGGGAAAAGTTATGAATCAAAATTTGAAACAACCTCGAAAAAAATAAGCATTTTTTACACATTCTGATATAATTTTCTCGAAAACTATGCAAGATAATTTCATGAAAATCAGCATACATTCGCTTCTACACAAGAGCTTGAATCCTCTTGCCAGAATCGGTCCACAATTTCATATACCTCCCATACAAAAGTACATATTCCCGGAAAATGGGTTTTTTGTTAATAACTTCCGTCACAATCTCGAAATCTTTACAAAATTTTACAAATTAAAATCTTATGTCAATAGAATTCATTCAGAGAAAAAATTTTCTGGATCGGTCCATAATTGGACATAGCTCCCATACAAGGTCCCCTCCCGAAAATAACTTAAACGCAAATAATTCATTTCTAAATCAAGCTATCTATATAAAATTTGGTACAAGTATTGCCCTTACATACAGAAATATTACTGTGAAATATTTTTCCGATCGGTCCATTATTGGTCATAGCTCCCATACAAGGTCCCATCCCTAAAATCACTTAAACGCGCATAACTCATTACTAAATTAAGATATCCGCATAAAATTTGTTTCAAGTATTGCTCATATGCACTGAAATATTACTGTGAAATTTTTTTCCGATCGGTCCATAATTGGTCATAGCTCCCGTACAAGGTCCCCTTCCGATAATCACTTAAACGCACATAACTCATTACTAAATTAAGATATCCATATAAAGTTTGGTACAAGTATTGCTCACATATAAAAATATATTACTATGAAAGTTTTTTTCCGATCGGTCCATAATTGGTCATAGTTCCCATACAAGGTCCCTTCCCGAAAATCACTTAAACGCGCATAACTCATTACTAAATTAAGATATCCATATAAAGTTTGGAACAAGTATTGCTCACATATACAGAAATATTACTATGAAAGTTTTTTTTCCGATCAGTCCATAGTTGGTCTTAGCTCCCATACAAGGACCCTTCCCGAAAATCACTTAAACGCGCATAACTCATTACTAAATTAAGATATCCATATAAAATTTGGTACAAGTATTGCTCATATACACAGAAATATTACTGTGAAATTTTTTTCCGATCGGTGCATAATTGGTCATAGCTCCCATACAAGGTCCCCTTCCGAAAATCTTATGTCAATAGAATTCATTCAGAGAAAAAATTTTCTGGATCGGTCCATAATTGGACATAGCTCCCATACAAGGTCCCCTCCCGAAAATAACTTAAACGCAAATAATTCATTTCTAAATCAAGCTATCTATATAAAATTTGGTACAAGTATTGCCCTCACATACAGAAGTTTTACTGTGAAATTTTTGTCCGATCGGTCCATTATTGGTCATAGCTCCCATACAAGGTCCCATCCCTAAAATCACTTAAACGCGCATAACTCATTACTAAATTAAGATATCCGTATAAAATTTGTTACAAGTACTGCTCATATGCACTGAAATATTACTGTGAAATTTTTTTCCGATCGGTCCATAATTGGTCATAGCTCCCGTACAAGGTCCCCTTCCGATAATCACTTAAACGCACATAACTCATTACTAAATTAAGATATCCATATAAAGTTTGGTACAAGTATTGCTCACATATAAAGAAATATTACTATGAAAGTTTTTTTCCGATCGGTCCATAATTGGTCATAGCTCCCATACAAGGTCCCCTTCGGAAAATCACTTAAACGCACATAACTCATTACAAAATATTGATATCCATACATTTAGCACTAATATTGCTCTAATATACATAAATTACACTATAAAATTGTTTTACGATCGGTCCATATTTGGTCATAGCTCTCATACTAGGTCCCCTCCAGAAAATCCCTTAAATGCACAATATTTATTGCCAAGTAATGATATAGATACAGAATTTTGAAATTTTGTCTTTATATACATAATTGGTCATAGCTCCCATACAAGGTCCTTTTACAAAAATCTCTTAAACGCACATTACTCATTACCAATTAAAGCCATTGATACAAAATTTGGCACAAATATTAGTTTGGTATACTAAAATTCTATTTCAAGATTTTTTCACGATCGGTCCATAACATGGGTGCGGCCTGTCCCATGCAAGTGTCCCTTCAGAAAATCACTTGAACACACATTATTTATTACTAAATTACGATATAGATACAAAATTTGACTGAAATATAGCTTTTATGTACAGAAATTTAGCTTAAAGAATTTTTTACGATCGATCTATAATTGGTCATATCTCCCATACTAGGTCCTGCCCCTAAAAGCAATGTAACCGTTTTTAACTAGTTGTATTATCAATTTGTGTAGAACATGGACATTAAATATCGTTAAAGCATATCTTAGGGCGCTATAAAAATATAAAAGAAAATGGGGTTTGTAATGTTGAATAAATCTTGGAATTGTAACAGATTTAAGCTGTTTAAATCTTGGGGTTTTTCTATTTAAGACATGAGAATACTTATTTCTACAAATATTTGATCAATTAAAAAAGTATTAATATAAAAGTAGCTGGTGGAGGGTATTTAAAATTCGGCTCAGCCGAATATAGCACTCTAACTTGTTATATGAAACACTTTGTATGTTTGTGTGTAACTCATATTCATACAAGTGTGCAGCATAACAGAGTAAAGCTAAAAGTCTGCTTGAGAATTTGGAGTAAGAGAAAAAGAGTGATGTCGAATTTTGTAAAGTTCATTCAAGTGGTATTTTATGTTGGGAGAGGTCAACAAAATCTACAAACATATACAGGCAAACAGATTTTTACGAATACACACATTCCTTCATACATAGAGGATAGTGTTAACAAGTTAGAGTGCTATATTCGGCTATGCCGAATCTTAAATACCCTCCACCAGCTACTTTTTATTGAAACCCATCTAATCTAATTTTTAGATAACTTGCCAAAATTTTTGTCGAACTAATTTTGATTAGGTCCAAAAAAATGTATATTAATACGCCAGTTCGAAAACATTTTAATAGAATGATGTAGCTATACACAGAATATGGGAGTTGTGACCAATTATGGACTGATCAAGGAACAATTTAGTATAATAATTTTTAGGCAGAAAAAGATCAAATCTAATTCTACTTCAATAGATTTATTAATCAATGAAATATGTGAGTTTAGGTGACTTTAGGAAGTGGACTTTATATAGGAGCTATGAGCAATTAAGGGCCTATCCGGAAAAATTTCGCAGAGTGATTCATATGTGCACAAATCATATTTTATCAAGATATCTTTATTTGATAATTAAATATGTGCGTTTAAGGGATTTTTTGAAGTGGACCTATTACCAAATATGGACCGATCCAGAAAAAATTTGGTACAATGTTTTATATGCCTATCCGCAAAAAATTTCGTAGAGTGAATTATAACATATTTGTGTCGAATTTTCTCAAATTAACTTTATTTGACAATGAAATATGTGTGTTTAAGTGACTCTCAGAAGTGGACCTTATATGGAAGCTATGACCAATTATAGGCCTATCCGGAAAAAATTTCGTAGAGTTATTCATGTTTAGGCAAAACATATTTGTGTCGAATTTTGTCAAGATAGCTTTACTTGACATTGAAAAATGTGCTTTTAAGTGATTTTCGGAAGAGGGCCTTATATGGGAGCTATGACCAATAAGGGACCGATCCGTAAAAAAAATAGGGAAATGATTTGAATGCACACAAAACATATTTCTGTCGAATTTTATCCCGATAGCTTTAGAATTCAATGAAATATATGCGTTTAAGTGATTTTCGGAAATGGACCTTATATGGGAGCTATGACCAATTATGGGCCTATCCGGAGAAAAATTCGTAGAATGATTCATGTTTAGGTAAAACATATTTGTGTCGAATTTTATCAATATAGCTTTACTTGGCATTGAAATATTTCCTTTAAAGTGATTTTCGGAAGTGGGCCTTATATGGGATCTATGACCAATAATGGACCGATCCGTAAAAAATTTTGTAGAATGATGTATGTATACAAAACAGATTTGTGTCGAATTTTATCCCGATAGCTTTATAATTCAATGAAATATAAGCGTTTAAGTGATTTTCGGAAGTGGACCTTATATGGGAGCTATGACCAATTATGGACCTATCCGGAAAAAATTTCGTAGAGTGATTTATATTTCGACTAAACATATTTGTGTCGAATTTCAACAAAATAGCTTTAGTTGACAATGAAATATGAGCTTTTAAATGATTTTCGGAAGTGGGCCTTATATGGGAGCTATGACCAATAATGGACCGATCCGTAAAAAATTTTGTAAAATGATTTGTATGTACACAAAACATATCCATCTCGAATTTTATCACAATATCTTTATTCATCAATGAAATATGTGCGTTTAGGTGATTTTCGGAAGTGGACCTTATATGGGAGCTATGACCAATTCTGGACCGACTGAGATCTGCGTTGACAGTATAATTTCTGTTCATATTATATTTACATGTACAAAATTTCGTGTTGATACCTATATATTTGAGGGAGTTATTAACGATAAACTAATTTCCGGGAACATATACCTTTGTATGGGGGCTATGGGAAATATTGGATCGATTGTAAAGATTTTGAATATAATTGATCACTACCCTGAAAAAATAATGTGTGACAAAATTCATCGAAATATCTTTAGTAGTTTCTGAGAAAACTTCAAAAGAATTATGAAAAAAACGTAATTTTTTTCGAGGTAGTCTGAAACTTTTACTCATAACTTTTTACGATGTGAACCGATTTTGCTCATTTTCAATACCAAACTGCTTAGGATAATAATAAATATTTTGGGTGAATTTGGTTTATTTCCTTTGCTTAGTTTTAACGTGAGCGTATTTTACACAGACAGACAGACGGACAGACGGACAGACGGACATAGCTAAATCGACTCAGAATTTGATAAGGACCCAGAATATATCTACTTTGTTGGGTCTTAGATGAATATTTCTTGGTGTTACACACGGAACGACAAACTTATATATACCCTCTATCACCACTGATGGTGGTGGAGGGTATAAAAAGTTTTTTTCATGATTTTGTTTTATGAAAAGAAATGGTAGTGTTGACTTGATTTAAATTGAGTTGATTTTCGACTCAACCACCATGACTATCTTTGCATATATGTATTTATTTCAAAACATACATGTACGAGGAAAATTTTTGAAATGATTTTAAGTTCACTGATTTTTGGAAATATAAAAGTAATAGGTAGACTTTATTATTTGATAGAAGATAATCAAACCAATTTGGTTTTATAAACCCCCGCTACCATTATACTGTGGACTATTTTCTTTCAGAATGCGGCCAAAATTGATTTCATTTTTGATCATCAAGTTTAAAGTTATGTTATTCATTTGAATGTTAACACTAGCAAACCTGAGTTTCAATCAAACAAGAACTATCACAGAATTTTGCAAAATTTTTAAAATTTTTAGCAAATTTTGAATTTTTTATTAGGAGTATGTGCCAAATTCCATCAAATTATCTTCAAAATTGCGACCTGTATTGTGAGAACAATTTTTACATAGTTTGTGCTAATATTTATCCTACACCCACCTTAAAGTATACCAATTGGCTCACTTCGATTAAGTTATGTCCATCTGTCCGTCCGTCTGCCTGTCTGTAAACCTTGTGCGCACGCTACAGGTCACAATTTTCAGGGTAACTTGATGAAATTTTGCACGTACGAATCTTTTTTAGCCCTAGCCCCATATAACTGGATCTACCGATTTGGTCAAAACTAAGTTTGATATAATTGTTAATAAAACTGTCGATTTTGGTAATGATCGGGACTCATTTGACCTAGCCCCCAAAGTTCCCTTCAGAAAATTACTTTTATATCCACAATTCGCTTAATATCAATAAATAGCATCACGATGAAATTTGTCACAAATAAGTTTTATATAAACATAAATTCCGACAATAAATTTTATAAAGATCATCCCAATTTTTATCGTAGCCACCATACAACCGGACCTTCCGATTTGGGCCTTTCATCTCTTAACTACGTCTAATATACTATTATCTATCCAAAAATCGCCATAATGTGTCGATGTTTGTAACACTCAAAAATATGAGTCCTTAAGTATACCAGTCGGTTCAGGATCACTCTCTGATTCAATTAATCTATGTCTGCAGCTCGCAATTTTCAATATAAATTGTTAAAATTTGTCACATACTCTTCTCTGAATCCAATGACGAAGGCTGTTGAAAATGATTGAAATCGGTTCATACATACATCACCAGCATACAACCGTGCAAGAACAGACATTATTTGTTATTAATGTAAAATTCATCATAAATGCTTTGTTATTGAAAATGAATCACATTTAATATTCGTAATTGGTGTAGGGTATCATATGGATATTATGTTGTTGTTGTAACAGATTGGCTGTGACTGGATGTTCTTCCCTGGGGATAAAATTTCCGGTTGATACAGCTGTTAATGTGTTGACAATCTTTGGCCGATTGAGAATCAGCTCAATCCGGAGCGGAGATCCAAATGTAGTGGGAACGTATGGGTATTATGCTTTTGTGCAGATGTTTGTAAAGTATAGATATATTAATCCTATACCTTCCTAATATAAGTGACTCTTCTTTAATATTATAAGCACTCAAAATCTCTCTAAAAATAGTTTTCCAAACGAAAAAGTTTCCCTTTTGATCACTTTTCACTTGGAGTTCTAACATTTCAAAAATTTTAAAAATTCAATATGTATATTCTGGATTCTTACATAGCAGTTACTTTTTAAGAAATTTTAAAGCTGTCCTTAAATCTACATACATATACATACATATACATATACATACATCCCAAGTACTTAACAACATGCAGTAATACTTTGGAACTTTACATAAGTATGTATGTATGTACATTGGAAGTTAGTTTATTAAAATAAATAGAATATATGTGTGTATGTTTTCTTTTCGTTATACATTCCATTCTGTTTTGTTTCTTATTTAAACCCTAAACCTCTTTTGTAAAATATTTAAAATAGAACAACAAAAAATAAAAGAATACTATCAAGAACATAAGAAGCGGTTTGTGTAGTACATTTTAAATTAATTATCTTGACAATGACGAAGGTAAAATCACAGTTCGTTCATATTTTCCGTTTCCAGCTGTCTTATTCTTATGTTACATTTTATTTTCCTAACACCATTCATTCATTTCCTACCCTTCTTAGTTTGTTACTTTCACTCGTTCAGAGTCATTCAGTCATTCATCCATTTCTTCACTCATTATTTTTCATTAAATGTATGTGAGTGAGTGAGTGCGTGTGTCTGTTTTACTTTATTTTCCCTGTTTTTGTTTTTTTTTTGTTATTCTAACCATGTTAAACATGATGTGTTTTTGTCAAACATTTTTATACCCTACTCCTCTATTTTGTGGAGGGTATTATGCGTTTGTGCTGATGTTTGTAACAGACACAAATATTGGTCCTGCACCCAACTTGAGATATACCATTTTCAGATTCGGTAAAGATATTTGTATGCGTCCGTCCGTCCGTCCGTCTGTCTGTCTGTCTGTCTGTCTGTCTGTCTGTGTGTCTGTGTGTCTGTATATCTGCCTGTCTGTCCGTCCATGTAAACCTTCTGCGCACGCTACAGTTGATGACAACAACTTAAATGCTTTATTATTAAAAAATAATTCACATTTTAAAATACTCTCTGGTGTAGGGTATAATATGGTCGCCCATGTCCAACTATACATTCTTATGGCTGTGATTTTGTAAATTCTTTATTTTTACGTTTTGTTTCAGTATTATTTTTTATTTTTCAAGTATGATAAGAAAAATTCATTTTAAAAATTACATTAGCTTTGTCACCGTTCATTCACGTTATTTAAAGTATTTGTTCATTACAGAGATGGGCCTTTTTCCGTTTTCGCTGCTGTTTGCGGATCCCATGTTGTTTGATTTTTTTTCGTCGCAAAAATAAGAGTCGTTGACAAATTGTACAAGCTTATTGAAATAAATTGTTACTTAATTAATAATCTGTTAGTGACTTGTAGTTTAATGGGAGTTTTTTTGTTACAAATATCTTAGACATATAGGAATTCATGTGCAAGTGTATGTTTGAAAGATTTATGTTAATAATTTAATATTTTTTTAAAATATTGTATGAATGTGGTTATACATACATATGTATATAAATATATTGTAACATATTAGACTAAGAAATTAGATTGCGATATTGAAAATCAAGAAAATATGGAGCAACAATTTTTGAACATAATTCTTCGAAATCAGTCCACAATTGCCATATCTTCCGTAAATCTCAGAAAATGGATTTATTCTTAATAACTTCCTTTAAAAGGTGGGTTTGTATACCCAATTTCACAAATGTAAGTTCGGATCGATACTAAATCAAAGCTCCCACATAAGATTATCTGTCAAAAATCACATAGACTTAAGTACATAAAAATCACTATTAAATAAAGATAATAATAGGAGCATTATAAACTATTGCGTTTTAAGACAGGACAAAATTACATTTTATTCCCTACACCACTATTGTGTGAGGGTATTATGCGTTTGTGCTAATGTTTGTAACACATAAAAAACTGGACAACGTGACGGACATTGGTCATTGGTAAAAACATAGGGATGAAAGAGAACGATGTAGTCGGAGAGAGCTATAAGCTACCTCAACCTTTAAATATAGGTGAGGACTCCGACTCTAAATCCTTAGATTCTAATAACAATACCATTATAGCAAATCCCAAAAAGGTTGAAGTAGAGGAAATGGTGAAATAGGTGAGTGATAGCATAGCTAAACTACCTATTACTAAGAAAAGTCTTTCTGGAGCACAGAGGAGGAAGTTGAAAAAAATGCTTCAGGAAATCATAGCTGCTCTCTTACAAGATCTGAGGCAAAGAGGATCAGTTCTTCCGAAGAGTTGACAACTGAGTATAAACCTAAGAAGAAAAAGAGCTCCCCGTCTTCTAATACACAGTCAAAGACAAACCATACTTCACTCAAGGGAACCTCAAGTCAGAATACTGCGAGTAAGGGTGACAACGCCAAGTTAAATATTCCGAAGGTGAACGCGACGGCAAAATCAACCTCGAAGGTAAGGGTATCTCAAAATAAGACCCAAAAAACGAGGTCCTTCCTCTAGTGGAAAAGGAAAAGATCCGCCATTTTATGCCAAAGTTGTCAGAAGAAGACACAGGGGAGCTCTCTGCTATGCAGTTTACGATGCCGGTAATCCGACAGCCATAATTCCAATAGACCAGCCAAAATCTCTATCAAATTCTATGTGGATCGGTTCATAAATGACCCTACCCCTCATATAAGCTCCCCTTTAGAAAATGACTATAACGCTCATTACTAGAATAAAATAACGGATATTGCGATGAAATTCGACACACATAAGTTTTATGCGAGCGAAAATCTCTCTACCAAATTTAGTGAGGACCGATCCATAATAGACCCTACCCCCCATATAATGTCCCCTTCAGAAAATTATTAAAACGATCATTGCTTTTATAAAAATACGAGTTATAAATACAGTTATGAAATTCCACATAAGAAACTTTTATACGAACGTTAATCTTGCTACCGAATTTCATTCGGAATGTGTCGGTAACATACTTACTATGGATAACATGTTTTATATAAACCAAAATCGGTTTACAAAATGCCATGAAGATCGTTCAATAATTGACCTTACCCCTCATATAAGGTCTTTTTCAGAAATTCTTATAAGGCTCCCTTCAGGAAAATTTTTTGCTTTTTGCGAGTTTTCCTTATTTAAAAATGCAAAATAAAATCTTTGTACAACATTTTATGAGTATCGGTTCATAATTGACGCATATAAGGTCCCCTTGAGAAAATTACTCCAACGCTCACATTTTAAAAATTTAAAAAAAAATATTTTATTTTTAAAAATTTATATTTTGTTAGTTCAACGGAGTCCAGTTCGTTTCATATTTGATTTAAGCCATATTCCAAATATCACCCTGATATCTATAGGAGAGCATTCCTTTTGCGGCATACGGTTAGCATTTCATACGGAATATTTCTTTAATGTATTAAAGCTTTTTGCATTATACATTTTTCTTAATTTATTTAAATTTAAAAAAAATAAATATTAATCAATTTAAATATTTAATATTTTCAATTTATAAATATTTGTATGAAAAAAACACTAACTCAATTTAAAACTAAATTCCATTTGCTAAATTCCATAAAAAGAAATAAACAAAAATAAATTTTGTATATAGTTTCTTTTTTATATACGGCTTAATTTTATGAAAAATATTTGCGAAATAAATATTTAATCTTTCAACGGCTTAAATGTGGTTATTAAATCAATTTTATATTGATTCTTTTTCAATTTGTGTGATACTATTAGTTAAAGCTAAAATAAAAAATGTTTGTTTGAGGACATGTATATATTTTAAACTATAACAGTTTCATAGAAATAAAAAACAAAATAACAAAATTATGAAGTAAAATTGTTTGTGTGCTAAAGATAAAAAAATTAAATTTTTGTTTAGAATTAAGTTTACAAACAAATTTAACAGTATGAGTGATATTTAATTATATAGGTATTATAAATATCAATCATACGCTAGAGGGTCTTACAACATCCTGTAACAATTTTGAAAAAAAGCTTTCACACATAGAAAACTTGATATGCATGCGAAACTAGAGTCCATTTATAGTAATTCTACATACTCCGTTTTTAATAATCAGCTCTTAGCTATATATATATATAAAAGAGTAGCGTTACTGACTGACTGATTCATCATCGCACAGTCCAAACGGCTGAACCTAGAATCATGAAATTTTGACAGTAGATGTGTTTTTGGTTATTTAGATCCACTAAGGAGGGATTTTTCGAAATTTGTACATTTAGGGGTAAAAAAGGGAAAAAACGGGTAAAACAGGTTTTCTTATTTATCTTACCTAATATTAGTGATACAAGAAAAATTGTAAATGCACCTGTATCTACTCTTAAATGCAGATGGGTGTCTGGTACTTCTTTGAAATTCGTACTTTTAAGAGGTGAAAATGTGTAACAAAGGTGATTTTGGTACCTTTTCTGGCCCTTTATAACTTTTTAACTAATAAACAAAATAACATTTTTGTAAATATTTTGAATATTTGAAAATTAGGAGACACCTTTTTCATAATTTTTTTAAAATTCAGTACTTTTTGGGTGTAAAGGGGAGAAAACTGTATTTTTGGTACTTTTTTAGCACATTAAGAAAACTTTTTCTATTTATTGAAGTATTCTTATTAAATTACGGAGGAAAAAAGTATCAAAAAGGGGGAAAAACGAGAAATTTTATTTTATTCAAACTCATTGAGCCAATTTTTATAAAATTTGAAAAAGTTTTACTCGAACAAAATAAGCTATTGGTATATTATTTTCGAATTCGAATACTAAGGAATATATAGGACCAAATTCGAGTAAATTGTTTGGTACTTTTTGAAAGCACAATTTTTCTGGAACAAATGAATTTAGATTTGAATCGTTTGAGTTTTATCTGTGATATACAAATATATTTAAATACGAAACATTTTGCAAACTTAATTCTCAAAAAAGTATATTTCGAAGCGAAAAGTCGAAAAATTGTACTATTTTTATTAGTACTTTCGACTAAGATAGAATTCATTCCACTTTTGGTACTTTTTCTTTCTTCAAATGGTATTCTTTGTATGTTCTTTAATATGAATTCAAAACACATGATTATTAAACATACACGGTCCTCATTGAATAAGATTCTTTAAGAGAGAACTTTTTAGTACTTTTTATCTCATAAATGGTATTTTTTTAATAATATTCTGTAAGTGGGAACTCTTTGGTACTTTTTCATTCTTCAAATGGTACTTTTTGGATTCTCTATAATGGTTAACCAGAACACTCGACACACGGACCTTATTAAATGAAAATTTATTGAGAAAGATTTTTGTACTTTTTCGTTTTCTGATGGTACTTTTTGATATTTTTACGATATTGAAATATAAAATTTAAAAGTGAATGAGAATCTGCTGAAAGGGACTTTTGGTACTTTTTCATTCATTCAAATTATATTTTTTGAATTGTATATACTTAATATTGAACACAGAAACATAAACTTTTTGAATTAATGAGAATTTATGAGAAGTATTTTATAGTACTTTTTTTTCAAATAGTACTTTCGAATTTTCCTCTAATGTGGAAGCTAAACGAATGAAACTAAAAATACAAGCTTCTTACTGAATGCGGATTTATTTACGTGATATTGAACGTAAAAAACTGAAACCTTAAAAAAATTTTAATTAACTTTAATTTTCTATAAAAGTAAAAAAAATTTTGTATGTATTTAATTTTGGTTAGGGTACACAGAAAAAACTGAAAAACGATTTCAATTACCAAAACCTCGTTTTCAATTATTTTATTTTTTGCAGTTCAACCTATAACAAAAATTGTATATTCAATTACTACTTATAATTGATTTCGTACAGAAAATTTTTATTTTTTTCTTTTTTGTTGTTGTTAAATACGTATTTGATTATACATTTTTATGAATCAAATACAAAATGAATTGAACCCTTTTAAAATGAATTTTTTCTGTGTAGCGAAGCACCCAGGGTATGTTTGTGTCCTTATAAAAGGACTTCAAAGTTCCAAGGACTTACAATTTCAAACAAATATTTTAAATATTTTTATGTGTTGTTACTTATATGCTAATATTGGTATCAAATGAAAGCTGGAAATCTGATTATGAAAAACTGAGTACACAGAGTTAATACATATGGTCCATAGTTTCCTGTACACATAGATTTTTTCATGTGTGAAAATGACTGTTGCACGGTGTAATATTTATTGCTGCAATTGATAGGCTTTTTTAATTTAATGTTTTAGCTTTGTTATATACATTTAATATCTATCAGGGTATCGTCCCGGGCCAATTTAAATGTAATAGGACCTTAATAAGCATTCTGTAATTTTCAAAATCGGTACAATATACATACATTTATTTAATTTCCTAGAAATTCTTTTCCATTTCTGTTCAGCATAGCAATGGCAAGTTATTGTTTAGCATTTATAACACATACAACAAATTAGCTTAATTTATTAAGAATACTAGCATGCCCTGGGTGCTTCGCTACCCTAACCAAAATTAAGTACATACAAAATTTTGTTTACTTTTATAGAAAATTAAAATTGATTTAAAAAATTTTTTAATGTTTAAATTTTTTACGTTCAATATCACGTGAGGCTTGTATTTTTAGTTTCATTCGTTTAGCTTCCACATCCAGAAAATTTCGAAATTACTATTTGAAAAAAAGTACTATAAAATACCTCTTATTTAATCAAAAATTTTATGTTTCTGTGTTCAATATTATAGACAATTCAAAAAATATAATTTGAAGAATGAAAAAGTACCAAAAGTCGCTTTCAGTAGATTCTCATTCACTAAGGTCCCTATATTTTAAATTTTATATTTCTATGTTCAATATAGTAAAAATATCAAAAAGTACCATCGGAAAAACGAAAAAGTACAAAAATCTCTCTCAATAAATTCTCATTTAATAAAGATGTGTTCCGGTTAACCATTATAGAGAAACCAAAAGGTACCATTTGAAGAATGGAAAAGTACCAAAGAGTACCCACTTAGAGAATATTATTCAGTCAAGACCATATATGTTAAAATGTTTGTTCCTAGGTTGAATATTTTAGAAAATTCAAAAAGTATCATTTATGAGATAAAAAGTTCTCTCTTAAAGAATCTTATTCAATGAGGACCGTGTATGTTAATAATCATGTGTTTTGAATTCATATTATAAAATATACATCATTTGAAGAAAGAAAAAGAAGTGGAAGTGGAATAAATTCTACCTTAGTGGAAATTACTAATAACAAGTTAGAGTGCTATATTCGGCTATGCCGAATCTTAAATACCCTCCACCAGCTACTTTTTATTGAAACCCATCTAATCTAATTTTTAGACAACTTGCCAAAATTTTTGTCGAACTAATTTTGATTAGGTCCAAAAAAATGTATATTAATACGCCAGTTCGAAAACATTTTAATAGAATGATGTAGCTATACACAGAATATGGGAGTTGTGACCAACTATGGACTGATCAAGGAACAATTTAGTATAATAATTTTTATGCAGAAAAAGATCAAATCTAATTCTACTTCAATAGTTTTATTAATCAATGAAATATGTGAGTTTAGGTGACTTTAGGAAGTGGACTTTATATAGGAGCTATGAGCAATTAAGGGCCTATCCGGAAAATTTTCGCAGAGTGATTCATATGTGCACAAATCATATTTTATCAAGATATCTTTATTTGATAATTAAATATGTTCGTTTAAGGGATTTTTTGAAGTGGACCTATTACCAAATATGGACCGATCCAGAAAAAATTTGGTACAATGTTTTATATGCCTATCCGCAGAGTGAATTATAACATATTTGTGTCGAATTTTCTCAAATTAACTTTATTTGACAATGAAATATGTGTGTTTAAGTGACTCTCAGAAGTGGACCTTATATGGAAGCTATGACCAATAATGGACCGATCCGAGAAAAAAGTGGTAGAATGATTCATATGTACACAAAACTTATTCAAGTCGAATTTTACCCCTATAGCTTTAGAATTCAATGAAATATATGCGTATAAGTGATTTTCGGAAGTGGATCTTATAAGGGAACTATGACCAATTATGGGCCTATTCGGGAAACATTTCGCAGCGTAATTCATATTTGGACAAAACATGTTTGTGTCGAATTTTATCAAGATAGCTTTATTTGATAATGAAATATGTGCTTTTAAGTGATTTTCGTAAGTGGACCTTATTTGGGAGTTATGAGCAATAATGGACCGACCCGTAAAAAATTTATAAAATGATTTGTACGTACACAAAACTTATTCAAGTCGAATTTTAACCCTATAGCTTTAGAATTCAATGAAATATATGCGTTTAAGTGATTTTCGGAAGTGGACCTTATATGGGAGCTATGACCAATTATGGGCCTATCCGGAAAAAATTTCGTAGAGTTATTCATGTTTAGGCAAAACATATTTGTGTCGAATTTTGTCAAGATAGCTTTACTTGACATTGAAAAATGTGCTTTTAAGTGATTTTCGGAAGGAGGCCTTATATGGGAGCTATGACCAATAAGGGACCGATCCGTAAAAAAATAGGGAAATGATTTGAATGCACACAAAACATATTACTGTCGAATTTTATCCCGATAGCTTTAGAATTCAATGAAATATATGCGTTTAAGTGATTTTCGGAAATGGACCTTATATGGGAGCTATGACCAATTATGGGCCTATCCGGAGAAAAATTCGTAGAATGATTCATGTTTAGGTAAAACATATTTGTGTCGAATTTTATCAATATAGCTTTACTTGGCATTGAAATATTTGCTTTAAAGTGATTTTCGGAAGTCGGCCTTATATGGGATCTATGACCAATAATGAACCGATCCGTAAAAAATTTTGTAGAATGATTTATATGTATACAAAACAGATTTGTGTCGAATTTTATCCCGATAGCTTTATAATTCAACGAAATATATGCGTTTAAGTGATTTTCGGAAGTGGACCTTATATGGGAGCTATGACCAATTATGGACCTATCCGGAAAAAATTTCGTAGAGTGATTTATATTTCGACTAAACATATTTGTGTCGAATTTCATCAAAATAGCTTTTGTTGACAATGAAATATGAGCTTTTAAATGATTTTCGGAAGAGGGCCTTATATGGGGGCTATGACCAATAATGGACCGATCCGTAAAAAATTTTGTAGAATGATTTGTATGTACACGGAACATATCCAACTCGAATTTTATCACAATATCTTTATTCATCAATGAAATATGTGCGTTTAGGTGATTTTCGGAAGTGGACCTTATATGGGAGCTATGACCAATTGTGGACCGACTGAGATCTGCGTTGACAGTATAATTTCTGTTCATATTATATTTACATGTACAAAATTTCGTGTTGATACCGATATATTTGAGGGAGTTATTAACGATAAACAAATTTCCGGGAATATATAACTTTGTATGGGGGCTATGGAAAATATTGGATCGATTGTAAAGATTTTGAATATAATTGATCACTACCCTGAAAAAATAATATGTGACAAAATTCATCGAAATATCTTTAGTAGTTTCTGAGAAAACTTCAAAAGAATTATGAAAAAAACGTAATTTTTTTCGAGGTAGTCTGAAACTTTTACTCATAACTTTTTACGATGTGAACCGATTTTGCTCATTTTCAATACCAAACTGCTTAGGATAATAGTAAATATTTTTGGTGAATTTGGTTTATTTCCTTTGCTTAGTTTTAACGTGAGCGTGTTTTACACAGACAGACAGACAGACAGACAGACAGACGGACATAGCTAAATCGACTCAGAATTTGATAAGGACCCAGAATATATATACTTTTTTGGGTCTTAGATGAATATTTATTGGTGTTACACACGGAACGACAAACTTATATATACCCTCTATCACCACTGATGGTGGTGGAGGGTATAAAAATAGTACAATTTTTCCTCCTTTCGCTTAGAAATATACTGTTTTGAGAATTAAGTTTACAAAATGTTCCGTATTTAAATCTATATATCACAGATAAAACTAAAACGATTCAAATCTCCATTCATTTGTTCCAGAAAAATTGTGCTTTAAAAAAGGTACCAAACAATTTACTCGAATTTGGTCCTATATAGGCCTTAGTACTCGAATTCCAAAATAATATACCAATAGCTTATTTTGTGTGAGTAAATAAACTACTTTATCAAATTTTATAAAAATTAGCTCAATGAATATGAATAAAATTAAATTTCCCGTTTTTACCCTTTTTGGTACTTTTTCCCCAGTGAAATAGCAAAAATTTTGTTTCAATAAATATTACAGAGTTAGTCCGTAATTTAATAGGAATACTTCAATAAATCGAAAAATTTGCTTAATGTTCTAAAAAAAAGTACCAAAAATACAGTTCTCTACCTTTTACACCCAAAAAGGACTGAATTTTAAAAAAGTACGAAACAGATGTCTCCTAATTTTGGGAGATATATTCAAAATATTTACAAAAATGTTATTTTGTTTATTAGTTAAAAAGTTATAAAGAGCCAAAAAATGTACCAAATTCACCTTTGTTAAACATTTTCACCCCTTAAAAGTACGAATTTCAAAAAAATACCAGACACCCATCTACTCATTTTAAAAGTAGATACAGGTGCATTTAAAATATTTTTTGTATCACTAATATTGTGTAAGATAATTAAGATAACCTGTTTTACCCGTTTTTTTCCCTTTTTTACCCCTTAATGTACAAATTTCCAAAAATTCCTCCTTAGTGGACCAAAAACCAAAAACACATCTACTTTCAAAATTTCATGATTCTAGGTTCAGCCGTTTGGGCTGTGCGATGATGAATCAGTCAGTCAGTAACGCTACTCTTTTATATGTATAGATAAACTCTTTAAGTAGTTTTATTTAATTTTTATCTATAACATAATAATTGCTTTATATAAATTGCAATTAATATTTTCAATATAATGCCATTTATTGTAAATAATTTATCTTATCTAATTCTTCAATCTCTACACACATAATGGATTAATGCTTTTATGTGTTTTAAATTGTATCGACTAATGGCATTTATAGGGTTTTAAATAGTAAACAAATAAGAATTATTATTAAATTTAAATTAATAAATTTTTAATAAACCTATTAAATGTTTATAAAAATATTATTTACTTATTTGTAATTTACAAAACATTTGCAGTTTATGTTATGCTATAATAAGAACATTATTACAATTTTCTATTATAAAAGTAATCATATAAGTAATAATGTAAATATTAGGATGGCATTTGAAGATCTTAGTGAGAGGTCTAGGTCTTATATGACAAATATCATAGATTTACTTTGTTTTTAAAAATTAATTTTCTAGCACACGTTTATAGGATTGTTGACCACTTTAATATCTTTTAAAGATTACAACCAGTACTTTTACGTTCAAATTATATGTAGATAGTCGGAGGCACTCAGAACGTAATTATAATTATGAAAAATTAAATGGATAAAAAATTTAGTTTTTATTACTTGTTTCTTAACATTCCTTGATTACACTATTAGAGTGGATATATAAACTCCAAACAGATGCCAACAAAATTAAAAAAAGTCGAAACCCACAGACTAAAGTTTTGAGCAGTGTTGAATCAGCCTCATAACTTCTCTATAGCATCACTATTTTGCCATTATTGAGATCATATAACTGCTATAAGACACCTTCATTTATAAAATGCATCATGTCGAATCTGTGGACTTTAAAATAGAAGTTTAATCTTTGTCATATATACATCCGTCTTTGAGATATCTTCACTTAATTCATATGCGAAGTGCCAAGCCCTCCATTGACATTCATGTGAACATTTTCCCTAAATGTTCACATGAATGTCAATATTGTTTGTGCAAAATTTGAGGATTCTAGCTCTTATTGTGTTCCACATTTTTATACCCTCCACCACCATAAGTGGTTATAGAGGGTATATATAAGTTTGTCGTTCCCAAGAAATATTCATCTAAGACCTAACAAAGTATATATCATTTGGGTCCTTGCGAAATTCTGAATCGATTTAGCTATGTCCGTCTGTCTGTCTGTCTGTCTGACTGTGTGAAACACGTTCACGTTAAAACTGTTCAGAGAAAATCAACGAAATTCACGCAAAATTATTATTTATTATTGTCCTAACCAGTTTGCTATTGAAAACCAGCAAAATCGGTTCACAACGTAAAAGTTATGAGTAAAAATTTCAGACTACTTCGAAAAAATTAGATTTTTTTCTTAATTTTTAAGAAGTTTTCTCAGAAACTACCAAATATATTACGATGAATTTTGTCACACATTTGTTCAAATTACAATCGATCAAAAATTTCCAATAGCCCCCATACAATGGTATATATGCAAGGAAATTAGTTTATCGTTAATAACTCCCTCAAATGTATCGGTATCAACATCAAATTGTGTACATGTAAATATAATGTAAACAGAAATCCAAACCAAAGTAGATCTGTATCAGTTTACAATTGGTCATAGCATATTAATAATTCTACGAAATTTTTTCCCGATCGGTCCGTTATTGGTCAAAGCTCCCATATAAGGTCCACTTCCGAAAATCACTTAAACTCACATTATTCATTGCCAAATATATCGATAAAATTCGACACAAATATGTTGTGTGAACATATGAATCTACTAAATTTTTTCCGGATAGCCACGTAATTGGTCATAGCTCCCATTTAAGGTCCATTTCCGAAAATCACTTAAACGCACATATTTTTTTGCATAACAAAGCTATGGGCACAAAGTTCGACTTGAATATGTTTTGTGTGCATTCTACCGAATTTTTTCCAGATAGGTCCATAATTGGTAACATAAGGTCCACTTCCGAAAATCACTTAAACGCACATATTTCATTGTAAAATAAAAAATTCGACACAAACCTTTTTTGTTTTTTATATGAATCACTCTACAATTTATTTCTGGATAGGTCCGTTATTGGTCATAGCTCCCGAATTAATAAGCCTATTGGGGTAAGATTAAATTTGTTTTGTGAGCATATAAATCATTATACGAAATTTTTTTCTGATCGATCCATAATTGGTCACAATTCCATTTTCGAAAATTACTTAAACACACATTGACAATCAAAGTTATCGGGATAAAAATGGACATAAGTAAGATCGGTCTATAATTGGTATTAGCTTCCATATAAGATTCACTACTGAAAATCACTTGATACCACAAAATTCATTATTAAATTATTATATCTGCATTAAGCTAAAATTTAGCTCATTAAAGGTACCACGCCCCCTATTGCTTGTCCGCCATTTTATTAGCCCAATTAGATGTAAAAGTTGTTTGTGCAAAAATTTAGGATTTTAGCTCCAATAGTTTCTTAATTTTACGAATTTTTTGTATTTGATTCATGATGAAGCTTCCAAGCCCGCCTAAATAAAGTCCACTTATTTTTCCCACAAATTTTCACATGGACGTTAAAGTTCTTAGTGTAAAATTTTAAGATTCGAGCACTAAACGAATTTTTGTATTTAATATATATGGGTGTGTTTTTTTTGTCCATATATGTGTGTTAATGAATGTCAAAGTTGTCCATACACAAATTAAGGACTCTAGTTTTTGCAGCTTCTGGGATATGCGACTTATACTTATTTTTCCTTACTTGAAATCCAGACACTGCAAAAATTTCAAGAAAATCTGTCCAGCTGCTAAGCAGGTTATGAAGTCCAAACCGACATACTTTCAAACACACTCTAATGTTTATATACATACATCAAAAATTTATAGAACAAATTTTGTATGAAAAATTGTCTTATAAACACTTGATAAATTGTTATGAATAAGATTTTAATTTAACTGAAATACAAAAATAGACAAATAAAAATTCTGATTCTTACCCCCATTTTCATAATGTGTAGTTATTTTTTAACTTTAATATATATTGACAGTTCTCATACAAAAATTATCTTAACTGGAAGAATAACTACCAGTTAAACAATAACTGGAGGTGGTGAAATTGGGGGTTAACTAATTAAATACATATACATATATATAAAAAATTAAAAACATATGTTTGTATGCATATAAACATTATTTGAGAAAAAATATAACATTTTATCCACAATAACATCTTTAGTTAATAATTTGTTCAGTTTTATTTTCGATTCATTTAAAACAGGACCATACTAATGTCAAATGTATGTAAATTAAATTCCACAAACCTTTATGAATAGCAATAAAGTTTTCACATGTCAAATATTTGGCAAGTTGAGTAAATTGTGATTAGTTTTCATTTACATCAATAGTTTGAGAAATTGACTTTGCTGGCTTTTGTTTTTGTTTAATTATTAATTTTAATTATTTATGAGAAATTCACTTTCTTCATTATTAATGCACATTTCGTAATTCAATTGAGATTTATAAAACTTATTTAAAGATATTAACTTTATGGTTTATTTAAACTTTAATAATTGATTGCAAATTTAAATTAAAATAATACAAATACAAATAAACAGTGAGGCGCTGTTAAGTAAATAAATATTTTGATTTAATTTACAAATTGATTTTACAGTTTGGTAAGTAAATCTATAGGCTGGTATATAAAGGACCTATAGTAACAAATGGCAAATATTGAACCGGAAATTAAATCATAAACAAATACACACACATGCATATTTAGGTGAATTTAAAGAATTTTTAAACTCGTAGATATACACACACACATACACACAGACACCATAAAATGCATTTAAACGAAACAAATATTATAACTGTCATCCATCCATCCGTAACATCATAATTTTTTTTCGTATATTTTATTTTATTTACTTTGTTTGTTTTCAATTTCTTTTTTCTTTAACTTGGTCAACTGATACAATGTATTATAAACAAAACGAAACAACGAGCGAACAATAAGCGAACAGGCGAAAACGCACGAATTTACATATTTTCAGTTGTTCATTTGTTCATTCCAAATCAGTTGCATGCGTGTATTATTGTGAGTAAGTTACTGAGTGAGTGACTGAATGACTGACTTCACAGAGTAAACGAGTGTTTGTTTCTACATACGTACGTAAATTTGATAGAATTTAATTTAGTATCATCATTGTATTAAACATGTTCATACACGATCCCGTTGACAGCTTCACTTCGTACTGAAGTAATTTAAGGACTGACGGCATTTGACTCTGTCCCGACATGCGACACGGCGATGTGCTGGAATTCTTTTGCCATTTTTCCTTAACACACAGACGCATACATTTTGTATTACATGAATTTCTGTTTTGTTGGCTGGCTGGCTGGTTGGTTGGTACATTGCTGTTGCTGCCACCACACACACATCAGCTGCTCCTGCTTACAAATTTTGCTCATTTTCGTTTTATTATTTTTTTTTTTTGCTTTGCTAATGTTACTGATTGTTGTTTGCTATTTCTGTCGTTATTGCCCTTGTTGTTGTTATAGAGCACTTTATCTTTACTCGTGCGGTGTAATTTTTGTTTTCCCTTTAACATTTAGAAAACAGCAGAGCCATCAGTAGTAAGAAAAATCCAGTTCGTTTAAACAGATTTTTAATTTTGATGTTGTCGGTCGTTTGCTGGTTCTGGATACTATAATATCTCTTTTATGTTCTCGTTGTTATTGTTTTGTTCTTTTAGATTTTAAACGAGAATTTTACAGATTTAATGCTTCCTCCATCCATCCAATAGCAGCAGCAGTTTCTCCCTAACCAAAAACATCAGAAACACAAAAACATTTTAGTTGTTACAATAAATTGTTTTCGGGTATTTTAATAAACTCTCAGTTGTAATATAAAAGTAAAAATCACATGAGATAAATCCACAGAGATAAAAACAATACTCCCATCATAAATTGGTACATAAAGAGAGGACGTTTGAGTGAGAGCCTGCAAAGCATTTTAAAAAATAAATTCTCATTTAAGAGTTTATTTTGCTAACAGTGTCCATTTTAAGAGTTTTGGTTATAACATAACAAACATAATTTTGTAGTTTTGTAGCTAAATGTAACGGTATAACACTGTTAGGGTGGAAATATATAACAGTTTATAACAAATTTTCTACTACTTTTATATTTAACAGAGATATTACATCTTCATATAACAGACAAGTACTGAAACAATAATTTTATATTAGTTTTCTAGTTTAGTATGTTAAATGATAAAGAAATTATTTGTAAACAAGTTAGAGTGCTATATTCGGCTATGCCGAACTTGACAACTTTTTTGTTTCCGTATTGAAAGTACTTACATTTACTTATGCATTTGTCGAACTAATTTTGATTAGGTCCAGAAAAATTTGTATTAATAGGCCAGTTCGAAAACATTTTAAAAAATTGATTTATCTATACACAGAACATACTCAATTCGAATTTTATCCGGAATTAAGTGGTATTAAGCAATTTTCAGAAGTAAACCTTATATGGGAACTAAGATAACTTATGGACCGATCCAGAAAAATATTCCATATAATGATTTATACATATATACAAAATACACATTTATGTTGAATTTTATTCCGATAACTTTGATTGTAATTGTGCATTTCCGTAATTTTCTGAAATGGTCCTTATATGGGAGTTTTGACTAATTATGGACCGATAAGGAAAAAATTTCGTATAATGATTTATATGCACATAAAACATATTCAAGTCGTACTTTATCCCTTTATTTTATTATTCAAAGAAATATGTGCGCTTAAGTGATTTTTGGAAGTGGACCTTATATGGTAGCTATGACCAATTACGGGCCTATCGGAAAAAACAGTTCCTAGAGTGATTCATATATAGACAAAACATATTTGTGTCGAATTTTATCAAGAAAGCTTTATTTGACAATGAAATATGTAAGTTAAAGTAATTTTCAGAAGTGAGCCTTATCTGGGAGCTATGACCAAAAATGGACCGATCGAGAAAAAGTGGTAGAATGCTTAATATGTACACAAAACATATACAAGTCGAATTTTATCCCTATATCTTTAGAATTCAATGAAATATATACGTTTAAGTGATTTTCGGAAGTGGACCTTATATTGGAACTATGACCAATTATGGCCCTATCAGGAAAAAAATTTCGTAGAATGATTCATATTTAGACAAAACATATTTGTGTCGAATTTTATCAAGATAGCTTTATTTGTCAATGAAATAAGTGCTTTTAAGTGATTTTCGGAAGTGGACCTTATATGGGAGCTATGATCAATAATGGACGGATCGAATTTTATTTATCATTGAAATATGTGCGTTTATGTGATTTTCGCAAGTGGACCTTATATGGGAGCTATGACCAATTGTGGAGCGACTGAGAACTACGTTAGTACTAGTATTTCTGTTCATATTATATTTGCATGTAAAAAATTTTGTGTTGATACCGATATATTTGAGGGAGTTATTAATGGTAAACTAATTTCCGGGAATATATACCTTTGTATGGCGGCTATAGGAAATATGTGACAAAATTTATCGAAATATCTTTGGTAGTTTCTGAGAAAACTACTTAAAAATTGGGGAAAACACGTAATTTTGTTCGAGGTAGTCTGAATTTTTTACTCATAGCTTTTTGCATTGTGAACCGATTTTGCTGATTTTCAATATTGAACTGCTTAGGATAATAGTAAATATTTTGGGTGATGTCCTTTGCTTAGTTGATGTCCTTTGCTTAGTTTTACACAGACAGACAGACGGACATAGCTAAATCGACTCAGAATTTCATAAGGACCCAGAATATATATACTTTGTTGGGTCCGTGTTACACACGGAACGACAAACTCAAAAAATCACCACTGATGGTGGTGGAGGGTATAAAAAGTAACAGAAGAAAAAGTGCCCAATGGCTTTTAGAACTGAAGTGCTATCCACCTTTTTGGTTTGACTCTGCTAGTGACCAAAAAGGTCACTAGGAAGCCAATTAGAGTGTATTAAGGGAAGCAAAGCTACCTCAGCCCAATAATAAAAATAATAATACTAATCATTCCCCATTACCCTGTGGCTAATAATGTCAATAATAGTGTTGAAAGTTGTGTTAGTGTTAATTATGAGCTAATTATAATGTATAGGTTCCGGATTACGACTTGTATTGCAAGGTTTGCATAAACAGAAGAATTGAATCGGCTTAGACCACTCAATAAGTGATTCAGATTGGTATACTTTTAGGCTGCAGGACCATCAGCACAAATGCATAATAGTTGTGTAGGATATAAGCAGCAATGAACCTGAAATGTTAGCGGGTACTAAATACCACTAATGTTAATTTTAATATAGATATATACACATTTCCTTTTTGCAAACTTGTCTACATTTTTTCTCCAAACAAGAAAAGTTTTTCAACATAGCAGTATTAAAAAAAAAATAGTAGCAGCACTTGGAAAACTCATAAATTGTTAGGATATTCATTAGTTTTGGTTGTTTGTTTATTTTTTGTTTCATACTACACTTTCATTTGTTTGGATTGTTAACATTGAAATAATGTTTGAGCTCTTATAAAACAGATTTCCTTCTTTTGTCTAATAATTAACCATAAACTAAATAAAAATCCTACTAAAAACAACTTGTTACGAGCTCTAAAACTTTTTTACATTACATTATTGCAAAAGTTTCCCTTTGTTTAAAAAAAAGCGTAAACTCTGGCCGTTTACCAGCCACCGTAGTTTTGGTTTGTAATATATAGAAAAAAAGACTTTGGAGCGATAAGTTTTTTTTGTCCAAAATGCTTTAGATTTTATGATTATTTTTTGAGGTCTTTTCTCTCCCTTCAATATTATTAATGCTGTTTAACATGCAAAAACTACTAAAGCATATCAAATACTTATAATATTAAATTGAAAATTATATTGAAACTCATACACACATACTACGTGTTTATTTTTGTTTTCAGTGTTATTTAGATTTTTTTATGAAAATTGTGTAATGAGCTTTTTCTATACAAGTTTCTTCATGTAAACAAACATATGATGAGAACAAATAAAAATGCATGTAATTTAAACTGGTGTGTGTAAGTATGACGTTTGTGCCATTTGTGACGTATGAGTAATTTTCAATTCAGTCAACACTCATACCGTCTGTACTAGTTAACAGCAACATTACAATGGCCAATACATGAAAGTACACATACTTATACATACATACATATATGTATGTATGTACGTGTGCTCTCTCTCGTATTTATGAAATATTTATTTATGTTTTTGTTAGTTAAAATTTTGTAAAAATATACAAAAATTAAATATAAAAGCATATTTATATTATTTATTATTTCTGTGTGCATATTTTGAAAAGCGTAAGAAAAAAAAAAAACTCAAAATCATGTTTATATTTCGAAATATTTTTGTTTTTTTTTTTTGCATTTGAATGAGTTGATTTATTTGTTGCACTAAATAAATTTGTTAACACAATATGATTTATTTTTCATGTCTTATTTAGCGTATGAAACAAATATTATGTGGTTTTTTTGAAATTTGTTTTTTGAAATTATTTACAGAAATGTTAAAGTATTTTATAGATATTTATAAAAATGAACGTATGTATACAAATTTGATTATTTGACAGAAGCAATATTGTTATTTAGTTTTTCAAAACTATTAACATATTCTATTCGAATTTCGAGAAATTCGTACTTATATATGATTTAAGGTAACCTCGCTTTTATGGAGAACAAATAATGCACAGATGTTTCCACTTTAAATCAAAGTTAAATTCATGTTATTCCTCATAGTTATTGTCTTGGGGCAATATTTGGTGAGCTGGTTTAAAGGATAAAATATACCCTTTTAAAGCTTTCCAATTTTTTTTACATTTCAAGCAATGCATTGATATGAATGATATTGTACTACTGATTTGTGAGAAACGCTTTTACGAAACATTTGTCATAATTCAAAAACATAGAAAATTTTAGCATTAATCGGAAAAAATTGATAATAAATCGATTTGTTCCCAATTGTCCAAAGGACTTTAGATAGCTATTTCCTCAACATATATTTTTCTCGTTTTTATACCCTCCACCACCATCAGTGGTGATAGAGGGTATATATAAGTTTGTCATTCTGTGTGTAACACCAAGAAATATTCATCTGAGACCCAACACAGTATATAAATTTTGGGTCCTTATGAAATTCAGCCAAAATATTCATTATTATCCGGTACAGTTTGGTATTGAAAATGAGAAAAATCGGTTCACATTGGGAAAAGTTATGAATCAAAATTTAAAACAACTCCGAAAATAATAAGCATTTTTTACACATTCTGATGTAATTTTCTCGAAAACTGTGCAAGATAATTTCATGAAAGTCATCACACATTCGTTTCTACACAAGATCTTTATTCCTGCTGAAAATTGCCAGAATCGGTACATATTCCCGGAAAATGAGTTTTTTGTTAATAACTTTCGTCACAATGTCGATATCTTCACACAATTTCACAAATTAAAATCTTATGGCAATAGAATTCATTGAGAGAAAAAATTTTCTGGATCGGTTCATAATTGGACATAGCTCCCATACAATGTCCCCTCCCGAAAATCACTTAAACGCGCATAACTCATTACAAAATTAAGATATCAATACAAAATTTGGTACAAGTATTGCTCATTAGTACAAAAATATTACTCTGAAAATTTTTTCCGATCGGTCCATAATTGGTCATAGCTCCCATACAAGGTCCCCTCTCGAAAATCACTTAAAACCACATCCATATCCATATAAAACCATATTCATATAAAATTTGGTACAAGTATTGCTCTTATATACACAAATATTATTATGAAAGTTTTTTTGGATCGGTTATTAATTGGTCATAGCTCCCATACAAAGTGATCTCCCGAAAATCACATAAACGCGCATAACTCATTACTGATTTAAGATATCCATATAATTTGGTACAAGTATTGCTTATATGCACAGAAATATTACTGCGAAATTGTTTTCCTATCGGTCCATAATTGATCATAGCTCCCATACAAGGTCCTTTTCAGAAAAACACTTAAGCACTTAACTCATTACCTAATAGTGATACCCATAAAATATTTGGCATAAATACTATTTTTGTACACATAAATGTTATTTCAAAATGTTTTCTCGATCGGTCCATCCTTGGTCATAGCTCCCATACAAGGTTCCCTCCCGAAAAACTTAAACGCACATAACTCATTACCAAATATTGATATCCATACATTTAGCAAAAATATTGCTCTTATATACATAAATTAAACTATACAATTGTTTTACGATCGGTCCATATTTGGTCACAGCTCTCATACTAAGTCCCCTCCAAAAAATTACTTAAATGCACAATATTCATTACCAAATAATGATATAGATACAGAATTTTGAAATTTTGTCTTTATATACATAATTGGCCATAGCTCCCATAAAAGGTCCTTTTACGAAAATCTCTTAAACGCACATTTGTCATTGCCAAATAAAGCTATTGATAAAAAATTTGGCACATATATTTGTTTTGTATACAGAAACTCTATTTCAGGATTTTTTCCCGATCGGTTCATAACATGGGTGGGGTCGGTCCATACAAGGTTCCCTTCAGAAAATCACTTAAACACACATTACTTATTACTATGTTTTACAGAATTAAAACTGCAACTTGAAAAGTAATTTGACTTTTAAGTAGCACTTTGCGTGTGCCTCGAGCTTAAAAATTGAGTCAAAAACTGAGATATTTTTGTATATGAATGAGTAATGTATCAAATTTTTGATTGGAACTCGTGGTTAGAGTTACTATACATGCTTTTAGTAGATCATTTTCACATTTCAAAATATTTAGAAAAATCTAAAATTAAATTTTCGCCATTTTTTTATATTTTTTGGCGAATAAGATTTGAAACATGTGCCACCGATTTCAAAGTAGGAAATTAAAAAATAATAAGATCACGCGATGTTCTAGACCTCTAAATACAATATTATGTAAAACAGGTTACATTCGGCTGTGCCGAATCTCATATACCCACCATCAAACCGTATGCCGAAAAAGGAATGCACCCCTATAAACATCAGGATGATATATGGAATATGGCTTAAGTCAATTATGGACCGAGCTCTTTTGAACTAACAAAATATTAATTTTTAAAAACAAAAATTTTTGTTAAATTTTTAAACCGCGATCGTATGAGTAATTTTCTGAAGAGGACCTTTATATGCGTCAATTATGAACCGATACTCATAACATTTTTTACATAGATTTCATTTTGTATAGAACTTCTTTATATCACATTTCATCGCAATACTCGTATTTTAAATAAGGAAAACACGTATTTTAATAACCAAAACTCTTTCGTGAAGGGAACCTTTTATAGGTACTAGGGTCAGTTATAGATCATTCCTCATTCAATTCGGAATGAAGAACCGATCCTCTCTAAATTTGATAGAGAGATTTCGGCTCGCATAAAACTTATGTGTGTCAAATTTCGTCGCTTTACTCGTATTTTTAAGCCAGTAATGAGCGTTAAAGCCATGTCCTGAAGGGGACCTCATCTGGGAGGCAGGGTCAATTATGGATCTATCCACATAAAAGTTGGTAAAGAGATTTTGGCTCACGAGGAATTTAATTGTGTAAAATTTTATTGCTATATTCGTATTTTTTAGCCAGTAATGAGCGTTAAAGTCATTTTCTGAACGGGACCTTGTATAGGCGGTAGGGTCAATTGTGGGCGGATCCCTACTAAATTTGGTAGAGGGATTTTTGCTCGCATAGAACTTATTTGTGTCGAATTTCGTCACTATATTCATATTTTTGGGTCAGTAGTGTGCGTTAAAGTAATTTTCAGAAGAGGATCTTATATGGGGGTAGAGTCATTTATGGGCCAATCCTAAAAATTATACTGAATTCATCGCTATACTCGAATTTTGTGGCCAGTAATGAGTGTTAAAGTCATTTTCTGAAGGGGACCTTATATGGGGGGTAGGGTCAATTATGGACCGATCCTGAAAAAATTTGGTTGAAAGATTTTGGTTCATATGAAACTTATTTATGTCGAATTTCATCGCTATACCCGTACTTCTAAAGCAGTTATGCCCGTTAAAGCTATATTTTGGTGGTCCATTTGAATGGGGGCTATCCGAAAAAGTGTACCGATATTGCTCGTTTTCAATGCCAAACAAATCTTAGCAATATAGAATATTTATGCAAAATTTCAACTATCTAGCACCTTCCGTGTGGTCCGTATCGTAATTTCAGACGGACGGACATGGCTAGATCGTTTTAGAATTTAATACGGACCCGGAATATATACACTTTTGTGGGTCTATAAACAATATTTCGATGTGTTACAAACGGAATGACAAAATCCATATACCCCCATCTTTTTTAATGGGGGTATTTTAACATGGTATTTTCAAAAGATTCACGTTTTGTCTATTCAGTTTTTGTCGACCTCCTATATCCATTCCATCTCGTGCACATGACGGTGATATATCTCAAACGACGTGCATTTATTTCAGTATTGATCTGGTGTACAAAATGTTTATCAATACGAGGGTACGTCGATTTCCTGGTAAAAAATGTGTAAATATTAAAAATTTTTAAAAAATCGTACTTTCGACTTTATCTATATAGTAGGAAAGTCATCAGTGGGTATTGAGAGACAAGGGTGAAATAATGGACCGATATCAACCAATATCAATAGGGTTCGTCCTTGGATCAAAAGTAATGTGTGTTCCAAATTGCATCCAATGATCTTGAAAATTGCGACCTGTAGTTTAATCGACTCAGAAAATTACTTCATATGTTCACAATTTTTGTTCTTTATGATAAGAGCAACAACAAAATTCCGAACGTTTTGCAAGATATGAGCCTGAGAAAATGATCACTTTTTTAAAAAAAATGACACCGAGGCCTCGCGAGGCCCCAAATCTTTGAGGGCCTATAACTAAAAAGTGCATGACTTTGGGCAAAACTGAAAGACACGGATCTTCGTTTTGGTCTTTTATCATATAGTGGTGTCCGTATATGGTTATTTTTTTCGTGTTGCTCTGTGTAATACATATTTTTTCCGTAATTTTTAGGAGTTGTACAGAGTAAAATAATACAATAGCGCAGAATATCATCCATCAATAAAGTTGCTATGGAAAGATTGTAATAAACTATTTCATTGAATCGGAAGAAATATACTTCAGTTTTTTTAAAACGTTAACAAAATATTTTTGCACAAAAAGATAACTAAAAAATATTTGAAAATAATGACATTGATTCTATAAAGCATATTTTGCAGGAGAATAACTAAATCCGTTTTTTTACACAGATAAAAAATTCCGATACTTTGAACGAAACTTTTAGATTTATTAAAGAAATATACAAATTAAGTTGCCGCCATATTATGCACGGCTGTTTCCTGTTTCATAGTAAAGGCAACAAATAGTACACTTGCTTCCTATTTCTGTTTCCTGTCATTTTTAACTGTCACACATCAACGGCGTTTGTTTTTTGTGGTCTTTTTCATATAAAGAATTTATTTAAAACTCTAAATAACATAAAGAATGTAAACAAACTTGCCAAAGCACGCATTGTCAAGTTAATAAATTTTATATATATATATTTTTTTTAGAAAAACAAAACAAATAACCTATAAAAAAGAAGCAAAAATGCGAAAAATAAATTAAAAACCCGCAGTTTATATCGTGTGAGTAAATAAACTTAAACCCTAAACAATAAAGATGTTTAACGGTATCGGGGATGAAAATACAAAACGACTATTGTAATAGAATTTTTTACAAACTGTGAAACTTAGCAGAAAAGGTCAATTGGGGTCAAAGGGATATAAAAAATGGTATATGATTTTGGGTCTATTACATTAAAGGATTCTATTTACATAAACAAATATATGAATATTTGTATATATATATATACACATACATAAAATAACAAGTAAAACAGTAAAGTCGGGACCATATATTCTAAAGTGATAAAAACTTAAAATAACTTTTGTAAGAGTTGTTTTAAGCCAAATCAAACATAGCATTTCAACTTAGCGGTTACATACTTTTGTCGTTACTGGAAGTAGGCAAGAAAGTCGGCCTATTTTAATTTTGCTACTGGCTACAATGAATAATACTCAAATAATAAAATAATTTTAAATTATATCTATTAAATCTTTTTTCTTAATTATTATCCTGTTTTTTTTTTTCTTTTTTTTTTGGCTAATTTCCAATAAATATTTTCAAATAAAATATTATAAACATTTTAAAAATATAATAAAAATAATAAGAAATAATTGTTAAATTAATACAAATTTAAACAATAATATTCTATACATAATGCATTATTATAATACATTAAAATTGGAAAAAATTATACAGTAAAAAAATAATTATAAACGAATGGAAGTAACAATGTCTAAACAATATGAAATTTAGCAATTATTTTCATATATCACACGCATTCAACAATTTTAACAATAAAATTTTTTTTAACAATAAGTTTTTATGTGAAAATACACGAAAAATAAACATATTAATGTATTTAATAAAATTGCAATAAAAATCATTGATTTGAAATTAAACAAGTTAGAGTGCTATATTCGGCTGAGCCGAATCTTAAATATCCTCCACCAGCTACTTTTATATTAATACTTTTCTAATTGATCAAATATTTGTAGAAATAAGTTTTCTCATGTCTTGAATAGAAAAATCCCAAGATCTAAAGAACTTAAATCTATTACAATTCCAAGATTTATTGAACATTACAAACGCCATTTTCTTTTATATTTTTATAGCGATTAGCAATATTAAGTAATTTGCATGTATGAAATATTTAAGAATTTTAAAAATACATAAATATAATTTTGCTCTACACAAATTGATAATGCAACTAGTTAAATACGGTTAAAGCGCTTTTAGGGGCAGGACCTAGTATGGGAGATATGACCAAATATAAACCGATCGTAAAAAATTCTTTAAGCTAAATTTCTGTACATAAAAATTATTTCAGTCAATTTTTGTATCTATATCGTAATTTAGTAATAAGTAATGTCTGTTTAAGTAATTGTCTGAAGGGAACCTTGTATGGGACCGACCGCACCCATATTATGGACCGATCGTGGAAAAATCTTGAAATAGAATTTTTGTATACCAAACTAATATTTGTGCCAAATTTTGTATCAATAGCTTTATTTGGTAATGGGTAATGTCCGTTTAAGAGATTTTCGTAAAAGGACCTTGTATGGGAGCTATGACCAGTTATGGACCGATCGGAAAAAAATTTCTCAGTAATATTTCTGCGCATATAAGCAATACTTGTACCAAATTTTATATGGATATCTTAATTAAGTAATGAATTATGCGCGTTTAAGTGATTTTCGGGAGGGGACCTTGTATAGGAGCTATGACCAATTATGGACCGATCGAAAAAGAAGTTTCGTAGTAATATTTCTGTGTATATGAGCAATACTTATTCCAAATTCTGTATGGATACCTTAATTTAGTAATGAGTTATGCGCGTTTAAGTGATTTTCGGGAAGGGACCTTGTATGGGAGCTATGACCAATTATGGACCGATCGGAAAAAAAATGTCACAGTAATATTTCTGTGCATATGAGCAATACTTGTACCAAATTGTATATGGATATCTTAATTTAGTAATGAGTTATGTGCGTTTAAGTGATTTTCGGGAGGGGACCTTGTATGGGAGCTATGACCAATTATGAACCGATCCAGAAAATTTTTTCTGTCAATGAATTCTATTGACATAAGATTTTGATTTGTAAAATTTTGTGAATATATCGGCATTCTGACGGAAGTTATTAACAAAAAACCCATTTTCCGGGAATATGTACTTTTGTATGGGAGGTATATGAAATTGTGGACCGATTCTCGCAATTTTCAGCAGGAATCAAGATCTTGTGTAGAAACGAATGTATGATGACTTTCATGAAATTATCTTGCATAGTTTTCGACAAAATTACATCAGAATTACATCAGAAAATGCTTCTTTTTTTCGGAGTTGTTTTAAATTTTGATTCATAACTTTTCCCGATGTGAACCGATTTTGCTCATTTTCAATACCAAACTGTACCGGATAATAGTGAATATTATGGGTGAATTTGGTTAAATTATATTGCTTCGTTTTCGTTTTACACAGACAGACAGACGGACGGACAGACGGACATAGCTAAATCGACTCAGAATTTGATAAGAATATATATACTTTGTTGGGTCTCAGATGAATATTTCTTGGTGTTACACACGGAATGACAAACTTATATATACCCTCTATCACCACTGATGGTGGTGGAGGGTATAAAAAAATATATATATTAACAATAACACACAAAAAATATGTTATATATATATTTAGCATTTAAAATAAAGCAATAAAATAAAATAACAAGTGAGAGTGTTATATTCGGCTGTGCCGAATCTCATATACCCACCATTAAACCGTATGACGTAAAAGGAATGCTCCCCTATAAACATCAGTGTGATATTTAGAATATGACTTAAGTCAATTATGGCCCTAACTCCTTTGAACTAACAATATATTAATTTCTAAAAACAAAATATTTTTGTTCAAGTTTTAAACCGAAAGCGTATGAGTAATTTTCTGATGAGGACCTTTATATGCGTTAATTATGAACCGATACTCATAAAATTTTGTACATAGATTTCGTTTGTATAGAACTTGTTTATGTCAAATTTCATCGCAATGGTCGCATTTTAAATAAGGAAAACTCGTATTTTAAAAACCATAACTCGTATTTGTAAGCCAGTAATGAGCATTAGAGCCATATTCTGAAGGGGACCTCATATGTGGTAGAGTCAATTATGGGCCGATCCACATAAAAGTTGGTAGAGAGATTCTCGCGAGGAACATAATTGTGTATTGCTATATTCGTATTTTTGAACCAGTAATGAGCGTTAAAGTCATTTTTTGAAAGGGACCTTGTATGGGCGGTAAGGTCAATTATGGACCGATCTTCTAAATTTGATAGAGAGATTTATGTCGAATTTCATCGCTATACTCGCAAGTTTAGTCCACTAATGAGTTTTAAAGTCATTTTCTGAAGGGGACCGTGTATGGTGAGTAGGGTCAATTATGGACCAATCCTCAAAAAATTTGGTAGAAAGATTTTGGCTCACATGAGACTTATTTATGTCGAATTTCATCGCTATACTCGTGCTTATTAAACAGTTATTCCCGTTAAATCTGTTTTTTGCAGGTCCACTTGTATGGGGGCTATCCGAAAACGTTGACAGATATTGCTCATTTTCAATACCAAATAAACCTTTGCAATACTGAATATTTATGTAAAATTTCAAATGTCTAGCTTCATCTGTGTGGGTCCTATCGTGATTTCAACAGACAGACGGACGGACGAACATGGCTAGATCGTCTTAAAATTTAATAAGGACCCAGAATATATATACGTTTGTGGACAAGTTTAGTCCACTAATGAGTTTTAAAGTCATTTTCTGAAGGGGACCGTGTATGGTGAGTAGGGTCAATTATGGACCAATCCTCAAAAAATTTGGTAGAAAGATTTTGGCTCACATGAGACTTATTTATGTCGAATTTCATCGCTATACTCGTGCTTATTAAACAGTTATTCCCGTTAAATCTGTTTTTTGCAGGTCCACTTGTATGGGGGCTATCCGAAAACGTTGACAGATATTGCTCATTTTCAATACCAAATAAACCTTTGCAATACTGAATATTTATGTAAAATTTCAAATGTCTAGCTTCATCTGTGTGGGTCCTATCGTGATTTCAACAGACAGACGGACGGACGAACATGGCTAGATCGTCTTAAAATTTAATAAGGACCCAGAATATATATACGTTTGTGGGTCTATGACCAATATTTCGATGTGTTATAAACGGAATGACAAAATCAATATACTCCCCATCTGTTTTGATAGTGGGTATAAAAATAATAAAAGCTTAATATACGTACTTACATATACCATAGTTAATGCAAGTATTATTTAGTTTTACGTAATTAAAATAAATAAAACATGCATGATATATTTTATTTAAATAGAATTTTAAATAAAAACAAGTAGAAAAGTATGTATATTCGGTTATGGCCGACCAAATGATATCAGTTATGTTCAATACGAATTCAACAGTTTTGAGGAGATAATAGTATATTTGGCGTAGTTTTGAACTATAAAGCAGACGTACTTTCCATTGAAAGTATACGAAATTTTAGACCAAGCATTAAGATTTTCAACAAGAAGTAAAGTGCTATACGGCATAATATATACAAATCAGGCATCAAATTTCTTTAAAGATTAACCCTCTGCCGTATTTGGAGTCAATTCAAGACCATTGTTTAAACACTTAATAGGCACTTCTAAACAGAAATTTTGTAAAATTATTTTTATTTTCGAGTGTGGCTCAAAAGTGTAATACATTTCAGTTTAATCACTTAATAAAGATTTCCTAAATAGCCGGCCTGCGGCCGGACGCAAGGACTTTCTTCTATATGGAATGTCCAACAACGGCGTCATGAAATAACTTCCCAAAACAAAATTAAGAAATCTTTACTAAGCGAAGCCGGTGTTGGATATATGATGGAGTGAAAAATATTTGCGTCCGGCCGTAGGTCGGCTATTTAGAAAATATTTATTAAGCGAAGCCGTTATTGGACATACCATTGAGTAGAAAGTCCTAGCATAATTTGTTACTTTTAACTGTAAACTTATTTCATTTTAAAATTAGGGATTTGTTTCATATGAAATAATTCCCCAAAAATGGGGTGTTATTTCATTTTAATTTAAATTAAAATGAATTTAGGAATTTATTTCATTTCGTTGAAGCTTTTTTCATTTTAAAATTTTTGGAATTACTTCATAAGGAAATAAGTCCCAAATTTGGGGACTTATTTCATTTTTGTTTTGGGGATTTATTTCGTGGGGAGTTATTTCATGACGCCGTTATATAAACATTATAAGTGCTTCTCTAAAGCGTATACTTAATATTTGTACTATCAATAAATCATTAACACGTATACGTACAGGTGACGTTAATAAAAGCAGTGCAATTTCACAATGTAATACTTTCCATTTGAAATGAAACAAGTAAGAGTGCTATATGTCGAATCTTAAATACCCTCCACCAGCAAGCTATTTTTAATTAAAACCCATTTTACTATCTAATTTTTAGATAACTTGGCAAAATTGTTGTTTCCGTATTGATATGAATATATCAATCTAATTTTAATTAAGTCCAGAAAAATGTATATTAATAGGCCAGTTCGAAAACATTTTAATATTAATAATATACCTATGCACAGAACATATTCTTGTCGAATTTTATCCGGATATAATCATTTAATAACGAATTAAGTGGTATTAAGTGATTTTCAGAAGTAAACCTTGTATGGGAGCTAAGACAACTTATGGACCGATCCGGAAAAAATTCCGTAGAATGATTTATATGCTCACAAAACATATTCAAGTCGTACTTTATCCCGATAGCTTTATTATTCAAAGAAATATATGCGTTTAAGTGATTTTCGGAAGTGGACCTTATATGGGAGCTATGACCAAATATGGGCCTATCCAGAAAACATTTCGTAGAGTGATTCATATTTACACAAAACATATTTGTGTCGAATTTTATCAAGATAGCTTTAGAATTCAATGAAATATGTGCTTTTAAGTGATTTTCGGAAGTGGGCCTTATATGGGAGCTATAACCAATAATGGACCGATCCGTAAAAAATTTTGTAGGATGTTTTGTATGTACACATAACATATTTGTGTCGAATTTTTTCCCTCTAGCTTTTGAATTCAATGAAATATATGCGTTTAAGTGATTTTCGGAAGTGGACCTTATATGGGAGCTATGACCAATTATGGGCCTATCCGGAAAAAAATTTCGCAGAGTGATTCATATTTAGACTAAACATATTTGTGTCAAATTTTATCAAGTTAGCTTTATTTGACAATGAAATATGTGCTCTTAAGTGATTTTCGGAAGTGGGCCTTATATGGGAGCTATAACCAATAATGGACCGATCCGCAAAAAACTTCGTAGGATGATTTGTATGTACGCAAAACATATCTGTGTCGAATTTTATCACAATAGCTTTATTTATCAATGAATATACCTTTGTTTGGGGGCTATGGGAAATATTGGATCGATTTTAAAGATTTTGAACATAATTAATCACTGCCTAGATAAAATAATGTGTGACGAAATTCATCGCAATATCTTTGTAAGTTTCTGAGAAAACTTCAAAAGAGTTAAGAAAAAAAGTAATTTTTTGTGAGCTAGCCTGAATTTTTAACTCATAAGTTATTACGTTGTGAACCGATTTTGCTGATTTTCAATACCAAACTGCTTAAGATAATAATAAATATTTTGGGTGAATTTGGTTGATTTCCTTTGCTTAGTTTTAACGTGAGTGTGTTTTAGGCAGACAGACAGACAGACGGACATAGCTAAATCGACTCAGAATTTCATAAGGACCCTTATATGTTGGGCCTTAAATGAATATTTCTTGGTGTTACACACGGAACGACAAACTTATATATACCCTCTATCACCACTGATGGTGGTGGAGGGTATAAAAAATTAAAATGAAGTTTCTTTGATTTAATATGTTCAAAATTTTTGTTATTTATGACAAGAGCTAAAACTTTGCCTCAGAGAGTATATTAAATTTTAGAACGTTTGCAAGATATGAGCCTGAGAAAATTATCACTTTTTTGCAAAAATAACACCGAAGCCCAACATTTTTTTGGAGCCCATTAAAAGAGTGCATGACTTTGGGCAAAACTGTTAGACACGTGTCTTTTTTTATGTTTTATCATGTAGTAGTGTCAGTACATGGTTATATTTCCATGATTTTAAAAATTACACGCAATGCAAACTTCAAAGTGCAATATCTCCTTATTTCGCCTTAACTTTCAACAGCGGAGTGAATTCTACAACTCAAAACTAAGTTTACGTGTCTCGGAGTTTTTCTTTGTCATTTTAAAAGTTGAAATTTTACTAACAGTGTTATTTTTCTTATCATAATCAAGATCTATCGAAACTTACACAAACTATAGCCGATATAAGTACGTATGTGTATGTAATCAAAATGCGGTAGCATATCTGCTACCAAAACCATTGATTTTGAGCTACACTTTTAAAAATTCAAGAAGAGTGATGAAATTCGACATAAGCATTACTGTCGGGATCCAAAATTCTTCTGGTTAATAATTGATCATACTTTTCATATAAGGGCCCTTAATATCTCATAACTTGCTTCAAAATACTCATAAGGTTCGCTACAGAAAATTATTTTAACGCTCACTCTCTCGAATTCTGAAGAATTACGTCATTCTGTATTGTTTTGTCTTACCCCAATTGCCATTAATAAACCTCGTCCGAAAATCACCCTAACGTTTCATGGTCTCATTTTATGAAACGAAACGACAAACAAAAAAATTTGTATGGAAAAAATTTAGGGTCTCATTTTATAAAACGAAACGACAAACGTTCAAAAAAATTTGTATGGAAAAAATTCATATTTTCAAAAATTTCCCAGTATTCTTCATAAAAATTTTTACGTTAACGAAAGTTTCGTTTTATAAAATGAGGGGGTTAAATTTTCAAAAATTTCCCAGTATTCTTCAAACAAATTTTTAACGTTAACAAAAGTTTCGTTTTATAAAATGAGAGGGTCAAATTTTTAAAAATTTCCCAGTATTTCTCATTCAAAATGTTTTACTTCAATGAAAGTTTCGTTTTACTCTTAGCGTCTCATTTTATTAAACGAAACGGCAAAAGACCAAAAAAATGTTTATGCAAAAAATTCAAATTTTCAAAAATTTCCCAGTATTCTTCATAAAATTTCATTGACTTAAACGAAAGTTTCGTTTTATAAAATGAGGCGGTTACTTTTTTTGGAATTTTCATATTTGAAAATATTGATAAAATTTTGAACTACCCTACCATTACTACATTCATACATAAATGTATGTGTGTACAAGCATCTGATGGTTTTTTATTCAGTACAATAATAAAATATTTCTTCTTAGGACACAAAATTGTCATTTTTATTTTCATTTTGTTTTTCGATATTTGTAAAGAATTTTTCTATTGTTTTTTGCTGATATTGAAATTTTTGATTGGGTTTCATTTGGTTATGAGCAAATAGAGGAAATAAATAATATATTTTATATTTCATATCAATATACAGTGGGTATAAACAAAACTATTAAAAAAAATTCTTCATATTTTATATAAAAGGCAAATATTTTAAACAACTTTGGTACTGGGAATGATATTTGCGGTCCCAATAATATTTTATTTATTTATTACAAATTTAAATTAAATATTATTTTCTGCTCCTATTACTTTTTATCACACACTGTAGAGATTCAATAACCATATAGTCCTATATAAATATGTGAATATAACATTATTAATATAAACAAATGTAGACATCAACATATGAATTCTTATTAAAAGAAAATTCGAAATTTGTTTTTATTTTTATTTCACAAAAATAATAACTACATAATTAGAGGAATGAGAATGAAAAGATTTTTATGAAATTATCTATATTTATATTCTTTGATTAAAACATTTGTTATATCAATATTAAATTGGCGTATTGTGAAGGATGTTTAAGTAAAAAAAAAGATTGTTATAATATAATTATTGTATTATGTTTTTGCTAATTCAGTTCATTTGAATACTAAAATTTTATGGTTTGAATTATACACATGTATGTATGTGTGTATGTACATATTTATTTATGATATTCACAAACAAAATTTTTATTTTATAAAAGGTTTATAAAACAAAATTTCCATACAAAATCTAATTTATAAACCGTTTATAAAATAAAAATTTTGTTTGTAAATAAGGGGGTATTTGTGAGTTTTTGCTCCTTAAAGATATTTTAAAAATGGAAAGAGAACTTTCCTTTTTAAGATGTTTTTGTTCCAATGACTACAAAAAATTAAATGTCCATTGACTATCTACTACTCTTGTCTACGATATGGATTAGACTTCATGGACTAGTATATGCGTAGACTTCTACCACTGTCTTAAAAGGTGTGGCATTGCAGGTCTATATATCACTTAATTAAGTATCTAGTCCTTCTTTCACTATCTTTTTTTACCCTCAACCACCATCAGTGGTGATAGAGGGTATATATAACTTTGTCATTCCGTGTGTAACACCAAGAAATATTCATCTGAGCCCCAACAAAGTATATATATTCTGGGGTCCTTATCAAATTCTGTGTCAATTTAGCTATGTCCGTCTGTCCGTCTGTCTGTGTACAACACGCTCACGAAGCAATAGATTCTAACCAAATTCACCCAAAATGTTCTTCATTTTCCTAAGTTGTTTGATTTTGAAAATGGGCAAATTCAGTTCACACCGGGAACAGTTATGAATCAAAATTTAAAATAACCTCAAAAAAAATAAGCATTTTTTACACATTCTGATGTAATTTTCTCGAAAACTATGCAAGATAATTCGGTGAAAATCACCTCATTCGTTTCTACACAAGTGCTTTATTCCTGCTGAAAATTTCCAGAATTGGTCCACAATTTCATATACATCCCATACATGAAGTACAAAATCCCGGAAAATGGGTTTTTTGTTAATAACTTCCGTCACAATGTCGATATCATCACAAAATTTTACAAATTAAAATCTTATGTTAATAGAATTCATACAGAGAAACAATTTTCTGGATAGGTCCATAATTGGTCATAGCTACCATACAAGGTCCCCTCCCGAAAATCACTCAAACGAGCATAACACATTACTAAATTAAGATATCCATATACAATTTGGCACAAACATTACTCATATGCACAGAAATATTACTGTGACATTTTTTTCCGATCGGTCCATAATTGGTCATAGCTCCCATACTAGGTCCCCTCCACAAAAATCAGTAAACGCGCATAACTCATTACTAAATTAAGATATCCATATAAAATTTGGTACAAGTATTGCTTATATGCCCATACAAGGTCCCCTCCCGAAAATCAGTTAAACGCATATAACTCATTACTAAATTAAGATATCTATATAAGGTTTGGCAGAAGTATTGCTCATATACAGAGAAATATTACTGTGAAATTGTTTTCCTATCGGTACATAATTTATCATTATCTATACAAGGTCCCTTTCAGAAAAACACTTAAAGGCACATAACTCATTTTCCGATCTGTCCATATTTGGTCATTGCTCTCATACTAGGTCCCCTTCAGAAAGTCACTTAAATGCACAATATTCATTACCAAATAATGATATAGATACAGAATTTTGAAATTTTGTCTTTATATACATAATTGGTCATAGCTCCCATACAAGGTCATTTTACGAAAATCTTTGAAACACACAGTACTCATTACCAAATAAAGCTATTGATACAAAATTTCTATTTCAAGATTTTTTCACCATCGGTTCATAACATGGGTGCGGTCGGTCCTATTTAAGGTTCCCTTCAGAAAATCACTTAAACACACATTACTTATTACTAAATTACGATATAGATACAAAAATTGACTGAAATATAGCTTTTATGTACAGAAATTTAGCTTAAAGAATTTTTTACGATCGGTTTATATTTGGTCATATCTCCCATACTAGGTCCTGCCCCTAAAACCCTAACCGAAATTAACTAGTTGCATTATCATTTTGTGTAGAACAAAATTACATATATGTATTTTGAAAATCCTTAAATCTTTCACACACATGCATACATGCAAATGCGCTATAAAAATATAAAAGAAAATTGGGTTTGTAATGTTCAATAAATCTTGGAATGGTAATAGATTTAAGTTGTTTAAATCTTATTTCTACCAATATTTGATCTAGTAGAAAATATTAATATAAAAGGTAGAGGGTATTTAAGATTTGGCTCAGCCGAATATAGCACTCTGACATCTAATCTCCACTAGAAGTATATTTTGTTGTTGTTTCTCCGTGAAAAAACGACAAGTTTGAAGATTTTCTTCATAGATCACTATATAAGGTTTTCAACTCTTTCACGTATACGGGACACCGCTGTCCAAAGATTTTTTGTTAATTTTTCTCGATTTAGAGCGTAACTTTGAATTCACACCTACAGAAAATAGTTATTTCCAAAAAAAAAAAGTTATTTGTTAGAATTTGATGTCAATACATGCTAAAAATACAATCCTGCAATATCTTTCGGAAACACTTTTTCCATTTTTCATCAAAAATTATCAATATACGTCAAAATAAAGTGTGAGATGAAGTCATATCCAATGCGGTTTAGTTTTGTACGTGAAAGGGTTATACTTTACACTATTATAGTGATAATATAGAAATACTGGTTCCATACCCACCGTATAGTATGTATATCCATCAGCTTAGAAATACTCCGTTAATAAGTCCGATGTCCATCCGTCCGTTTGTGATTAAACTGCAGATCGCAATTTTAAAGAAACATAATTCGCTTAAATTTAGCTTAGTGATGAAGTCCATTGATTTTGGTTGAAATCGGTTTACTACATATTCTACCTAACTCTCATATAACCGAATTCCTAGAATAGGGCCTTGGAGCTCATAATCAATTTCTACGAGAATCCGCATAACATAAGCATGAATAGTACCGTCGATTTTCATAAAGATAGGACCTAATTAGACCCTAGTCCTCATACAAAGTCCCAATTTGTCCCATATTTGCAATCACAATAACAAAGTCAGTATACCTTCATCGTGTACATATGTATATGTATATAATTAATTGTTTTGGAAAAATACATTTATAAAATTTTCTTTTACGGGTAATTAATCAACGTTGTATATTATAAGTAAAACGACATGATTCAATTCTTTTAAATTTTTTTATGGATTCACAGTATGTGTGAAAGTGTTGTGGCATTTGAAACAAAGCCATCATACCATAACTGCATTCATTGTACAATGAATGGAAGATATAAAATTGTTCAAATGACTTAATTAGATGTACTGTGTAATTGACCAAGTGGCTACTTTCATTTTTTCACTATTCTTTGTTTTATTTTAAAACAAAAGAAGTTAATTATTGTTTTATTTGTAACCATACAAGTACATGTTGCATATGTGGTGCAATTCTTGACATTCTACATACATTCTTTGTGACCTACACAATTGCAGGCATCTACAATTGTTTGTCATAAGAAATATCTTCTTATTTCAATATATGTACGATTTGACCTTCAACTATAGATAGATAAGTTAAATGAAGTACATATTGATTAAGGAAATCGTAATAATATTGTTTTTTTTTTTATTATTCTAAAAACAATTAGTACATTTGTCTTTCGGCAAAAAAGTTTTGATTATTTATAAACTGTAGCTTATTTGAAAGTCGTATATACATAACTTTAAATGAATTTTCATTTGAATTGCAACAATTGTATCATGTTTTTGTTCATGGTTTTCTTATACAACATGTAGTTTCTCCCCCATTGTTCATGGACCGAAAGCATGTAACAATACACAACACATATTTCTTTGTTTTAAAACATTTCTGTGTTTTGTATCTTTATTTGTTGCTTAATTCCTTTTTTATTATTATTTGCAGTTACATTTTTGCGTTACATTTAGCACATAATGTTAAAACTACAGTATGTACTTGGATTATTGGGAATTTGAAAACATTAAATTCATTATAATATCAAAATTATGGCCTCATATAAAGATTATTTCACAATTGTTTGCCTTCATATTTGAAAGCCGAACACATACAGAAACTACTTCAAAGATGTCAATTGAGGGCCTACCGACCTGCAGTTGGTTTACATCGCTAAATCGATTCAGAAAATAATTCTGAGTGTGTTGGTATACTTTAAGAACCAATATTTTTATGCATTATAAATATCACCATAAACCGGCAATTTCCCTCACATTTATAGAGGTTTACAGTTTATTTAAATTAATATGACAAAAATTCATTATTTTTCTACCTAACGTCAAAGAAGATTTTTTTTATACCCTTCACCACTATAAATGGTGATAGAGGGTATATATAAGTTTGTCATTCCGTTTGTAACACCAAGAAATATTCATCTGAGACCCAACAAACTAAGTATATTTCGGGCCCTTTAAAATTCTGAGTGTATTTCGCTATGTCCGTCTGTCTGCCTAAATAATAATAACTTCGTTAATAACATCGGTATAACCACCAAATTTCTCAGATATGTATATAATATAAACAGAAATCATATTAGCATATTGGTTCATAATTGGCCATAGCTCCCATATAAGGACCACTTCCGAAAATAACGTAAACGAACATATTTCATTACTGAATAAAGATATCGGTATATAATTCATCACGAATGTATTTTAAGTACATAAAAAACGACCTTGAGATATATTTTCCGGATCGGTCCATAATTGGTCATAGCTCCCATATAAGGTACACTTCCGAAATTCACTTAAATGCACATAAATAATTAATAAATAAAAATATTGGAATAATATTCGACATAAATATGTCTTGTACATGACTCTAAAAATTTTTTTAAGGATCGGTCCATAATTGGTCATAGCTTTCATATAAGGGCCACTTCCGATGACCACGTAATCGGATATATTTCATTACCCAATGAAGATATCGGTATAAAATTCATTTATGTTTTTAAAGTACATACATATAAACCACAGTGAGAAATATTTTTCTAATCGGTCCATAATTTATAACCACGTAAACGGATTTATTTCATTACTGTATGAACAAATCGGGATAAAATTCATAATGAATGTTTTTAAAGTAGATATTAATCACTCTGAGAAATACATATATGCCGGATCGGTCCATAATTGGTCATATCTCCCATATAAGATCCACTTCCAAAAATCGCATATTTCATTGAAAAATAAAGATTTTGGACTAAAATTCCGCATAAATAAGTTTTTTGTATATAAAAATCATTCCCAATTTTTTTCTGGAGAGGTCGTTTCACGTGTTCGCATAACCTCCATACAAGTATAAAGCTTAAACCGCCGTTAATGTGTTCATTACGCTGTAATGTCTGCAATATTGTAAAATATAGCTTTATGTACCCGGAAATCATTTTTCAAGGTATGGGGGACAAATGTCGTAACTCTGATAGAATGTACCCTTCAGTCTTTAACGCTCATTAAAATACCATGATATCAATAAAATTCAATATAAATATGTACTATGGTAATACAAATCACTTAACATAATTTTTTGAAGATCGGTCTATTATTGAACCTTCATCGAATATAAGGTCCTCTTCAGATACTTTGACGCGTATATATATATCTGGCTTAAAAATTTCAGTATACCGATGAAATTTCACAAAATATGTTTCATGTTAATCGAAATCTCTACCAAATTATATGACGATTGTTCCATAATTGATCCTACCTCCAAAATGTCTACCAAATTTGATGAAGATCAAAACATAATTCACCATAAACCCATATGAGTTCCTCTTCAGAAAATAACCTTAGCACTCATAACTGGATTTAAAATGTCAGTGTAATGATTAAATTCGATACAGACAAGTTTTTTGAGAACCGAACCCTATATTTATGAAACCTAATTTCATGAGGATCGATCTCTCCTACAGAAAATCAGTTTATAGCTAATAAATCATTCCAAAATTTAGAATGATAATAGAATAATGAAAACAAATAATTACTTTTTTAATTCGGGAGAGCTTGGTTCATAATAGACTCAATCCTTCATGTATATAATGATCAAAGTCTACATACATATGAAATCACTTTATCTTTACGACATATGATTTGACGGTGGGTATATAAATTCGGCATAGCCGAATCTAAATAACACCTTTGGGCGTAGCGTTGCTTGGAAATTGTTTTCGTTTTCATAAATTGTATGTATGTATATGGGACTCAACGCTCTAATTTAGGTGTGGCTGTTACTTTCTTTTAATTTAAATTGAGATATTTTCTTGTCATCAATAAATAAAAACTTGATATATCAAATGTCTTCTTTGATAATCGCACAACAACATTCTGAGATCATTCGTAGTGACAACAACACATAGAAGCACTCGCATTTCACATAAATATGTTTAAATGTTCGTGTTCTGTAATGTACAATTTCACATATTAATGTAAGGGTGTATATCAGTGTTAAAGAGTATATGTATCTAAGAAAGTGAATCTCTGCAGTTAGAGGTGGCCAGCATTTGGGATTATCCCTGTTTTCGGTATTAACAATTACAGATCTTTCCCTATCAAGATGAAATCAATTAAACCAACAACGGCAAATATCACAATTTACTTTGATTGTCCGGTTCAATCTGCAATAAATTACTTCTGATGAGTTAAATAACGAACTTAATTAATCCTTGATTATTCGGGAATACCAAAATATAAGTTGACTAATCTCTGAATCACAAAGATTGCACACAAATCAAATAATAAGAAGAGACAAAATTTCGGGGAAAACAAAAAAGGGTACACACTGAGTCCTTGTACAACTTCAGGAATTTATACATTAAAATGTTAGTGTAAAAACTTAATGGTACTGACCTAATTTCTCCACTTAATTGTTTGATTATATGTATGTATGTAGTTGTATACAATGTACATGAAGTATGTATCTGAGTGTGTGTGTGTGTAAATGCAACTTTACAAAATGACAACTTTAGTGCACCGCACACAACATGACACAACACACAATTAAGATAAACTCTATACGGATGTAAATGAATATTAAATAGGGATTTTCTTCATTTAACCAGAGTAAAGTTTTTTGTTATAATACACTGGTAGTTTAAAAGAAATTACACATGGAAACTTTTACACAAATACTCATACTTTACTGTTTTTAATGCTTTTTTGTCTCTAAGTATATAATTAAGTTAGAAATCGTTTCCATAAACAGAGGAAGAAAATCACTATGGCATTAGAATAATGTCTATTATTAAGTTCTGTTTCGAGATGAGACTTTTAAAAGGATTAACAATATTCCATAAAAGGATTTTTTAATGTGTATTTGTATTAGACATAATAATGTGTTTCTGTTTTGTATTAAAGAAATACTTATACTTAGTTATATTTAAGTTTAGAAAGGAATATAATAGTTATGCTTATAATATTTAATATATATATATACATTAGACCGACTCACTCTGTATGGAAGGCAAAAACTTGTTTTTGTTACCCCTCTCAAATTTACCTTGCTTTGTTTTATGATGATTCCCAAAATATTTTAAGTCTAGTGATGGCCGTTCGTGAGTTGGACCAAATTTCAAAAGGGTATTTTTGAATTATTTTTTTAAAATTTTAGTTTTGTTTTGAAACAATATATTCAATATGGGGTATCGTTTGAATGGGGGTTTAAAGCCGCGTCCAATGACGTATTAATCATAAAAAACCGCCAGCTCATAATTGTCATATTCCAAAATATTTAAAATTCTTTGGTTTTTCATTAATATAAATAAAATGTATGCACAATTTTCCAAATTTCTCAAAAAACCTTTCAAATGATACCACACATAGTATATTTTGTTTAAGAAAAAACTGTAAAATTTAATAAGTAAGAGTGCCATATTCGGCTTTGCCGAATCCAATATACCCACCATCAAACCGTATGCCATAAAAGGAATGCTCTCCTATAAACATCAGGGTGATATTACTCATCAAATTTACTAATATGACCTTATATGAGAGGTAGGGTGAATTATTGACCGTTTTTATAAAATTTGTCATAAATTTTTAGACTGATTTTGGTTCATATAAAACATGTTTACATCGAATATCAGATCCCGACACTTTCCGGTAGGAAGATTTACATTGCTATAAAAGTTCTTAGCTTTTGGCTCGTAAGAAACTTACCAATGTCAAATTTCATCTCCACACTCGTACTTGTAAGTCAGTAATGATCGTTAAAGTATTTATCTGGAGGAGACTTTATATGGGGCTAGGGTCAATTATGAACCGATCCACATAAAATTTGCTAGAGAGGATTTTGCTCGTAAAAGACTTACTTATGTCAAATTTCATTGCTTTACTCGTATTTTTAAAATAGTAATGAGCGTTAAGGTAGAAAGATTTTGGCTCGCAATTATGAACCGATCCACATAAAATTTACTAGAGAGGTTTTTGCTCGTAGAAGACTTACTTATGTCAAATTTCATTGCTTTACTCGTATTTTTAAGAAAGTAATGAGCGTTAAGGTAGAGAGATTTTGGCTCGCATGGAACTTATGTGAGTCGAATTTCATTGCTATACTCGTATTTTTAAAACAGTAATTATCGTTAAAGTAATTTTCTGAGGGGTATCTTATCAATTATTTACTGATCCACATAAAATTTTGTAGAGAGATTTTGATTAGCATGAAACTTATGTGTGTCCAATTCGTATTTTTAAGAGAGCAATGAGCGTTAAAGTCATTTTTTGAAGGGGACCTTATATGGGGGGTAGGGTCAATTATGCACCGATCCGTATAAAATTTGGTAGAGAGATTTTGACTCGCATGAGACTTACCTGTGTCGAATTTTATCGCTATATTCTTATTTTTAAGCCAGTAATGAGCGTTATAGTGATTTTCCGAAGGGGACCTTATATGGGGGGTAGGGTCAATTATGGACCGATCGTCATAAAATTTGGTAGGCATATTTAGGATCATATGAAACTTATTTATGACGAATTTCATCGCTATAATCGTACTGTTAAAACAAATATGCACGTTAAAGCTGTTTTTAGGGGGTCCACTTGTATGGGGCCTATCCGAAAACGTGCACCGATATTGCCCATTTTCAATACCCAACAAACTTTATCTATAGAGAACATTTATGAAAAATTTCAACCCTCTAACTCATTCCGTTAGGACTCTATCGTGCTTTCAACAGACAGACATGGCTAGATCGTCTTAGAATTTAATAAGGACCCAGAATATATATACTTTTATGGGTCTATGACCAATATTTCGATGTGTTACAAACGGAAAGACAAAATCAATATACCCCCCATCTTTTTTGATGGTGGGTATATAAATCGATATTTGGTAGGAAATATAAGTGAGCACAGATTAACGCGTTTTTCTCAAAAAACTCAATATTAACAAAGTTATTGTGGTTTTTAGTTTTGACTAAAATTTAGTACCAAAAATCGATATTTGGTAGGAAATATAAGCGATCACAGAATAAAGCGTTTTTCTGAAAGAACTCAATATTAACGAAGTTATTGAGGCTTTTAGTTTGGACTCAATTTTACTTAGTACGAAAAATCGATATTTGGTAGGATATATAAGTGATCACAGATTAACGCGTTTTTCCCAAAAATCTCTACATTAACGAAGTTATAGAGGGTTTTAGTTTTGACTCAATTTTAGTACCAAAAATCGATATTTGGTAGGAAATGTAAGTGATCACAGATTAAAGAGTTTTTCCCAAAAAACTCAGTATTAACAAAGTTATAGAGGTTTTTAGTTTTGACTCAATTTTAGTACTAAAAATCTATATTTGGTTGGAAATATAAGTGATCACAGATTAAAGTGTTTTTCTAAAAAAACTCAATATTAACGAAGTTATAGAGGTTTTTAGTTTGGACTCAATTTTAGTACCAAAAATCTATATTTGGTAGGAAATATAAGTGATCACAGATTAACTCGTATTTCTAAAAAAAACTCAATATTAACGAAGTTATAGAGAGTTTGGACTCAATTTTAGTACCAAAAATCGATAATTGGTAGGAAATATAAGTGATGACAGATTAACGCGTTTTTTCCAAAAATCTCTACATTAACGAAGTTATAGAGGGTTTTAGTTTTGACCAATTTTAGTACCAAAAATCGATTTTTCGTAGGAAACATAAGTGATCCCAGATTAACGCGTTTTTCTCAAAAAACTCAATAATAACGATGTTATAGAGGTTTTTAGTTTTGAATAAATTTTAGTACCAAAAATCGGTATTTGGTAGGAAATGTAAGTGGTCACAGATTAAGGCGTTTTTCTCAAAAAACTTAATATTACCGAAGTTATAGAGGTTTTTAGTTTTGACTCAATTTTAGTACCAAAAATCGACATTTGGTAGGAAATGTAAGTGATCACAGATTAACGATTTTCCCAAAAAACTCAATATTAACGAAGTTATAGAGGTTTTTAGTTTTGATTCAATTTTAGTACGAAAAATCGATATTTGGTAAGAAATAAAAGTGATGACAGATTAACGATTTTCCCCAAAAAAACTCAATATTAACGAAGTTATAGAGGTTTGTAGTTTTGACTCAATTTTAGTACCAAAAATCGATATTTGGTAGGAAATATAAGTGATCACATATTAAGGCGTTTGTCAAAAAAAAAAAACTCAATATTAACAAAGTTATAGAGGTTTTTAGTTTTGACCAATTTTAGTACCAAAAATCGATTTTTTGTAGGAAACATAAGTGATCCCAGATTAACGTGTTTTTCTCAAAAAACTCAATATTAACGAAGTTATAGAGGTTTTTATTTTTGACTCAATTTTAGTACCAAAAATCGATATTTGGTAAGAAATAAAAGTGATGACAGATTATCGATTTTCCCAAAAAACTCAGTATTAACAAAGTTATAGAGGTTTTTAGTTTTAACTCAATTTTAGTACCAAAAATCTATATTTGGTAGGAAATATAAGTGATCACAGATTAACTCGTATTTCTAAAAAAAACTCAATATCAACGAAGTTATAGAGGTTTTTAGTTTTGACTCAATTTTAGTACCAAAAATGGATATTTGGTAGGAAATATAAGTGATCACAGATTGACGCGTTTTTCTCAAAAAACTCAATATTAACGAAGTTATAGAGATTTTTAGTTTTGACTCAATTTTAGTACCAAAAATCGATATTTGGTAGGAAATATAAGTGATCACAGATTAAGGCGTTTGTCAAAAAAAAAACTCAATATTAACGATGTTATTGAGGTTTTTAGTTTTGACTCAATTTTAGTACCAAAAATCGATATTTGGTAGGAAATATAAGTTATCACAGATTAACGCGTTCTTCCCAAACAACTCAATATTAACGAAGTTATATAGGTTTTTAGTTTTGACTAAATTTTGGTACCAAAAATCGATATTTGGTAAGAAATAAAAGTGATCACCGATTTTCCCGAAAAACTCAATATTAACGAAGTTATAGAGGTTTTTAGTTTTGACGCAATTTTAGTACCAAAAATCGATATTTGGTAGGAAATGTAAGTGATCACAGATTAAAGTGTTTTTCCTTTGGTAGGAAATATAAGTGATCACAGATTAACTCGTATTTCTAAAAAAAAACTCAATATTAAGGAAGTTATAGAGGTTTTTAGTTTTGACTCAATTTTAGTACCAAAAATGGATATTTGGTAGGAAATATAAGTGATCACAGATTGACGCGTTTTTCTCAAAAAACTCAATATTAACGAAGTTATAGAGGTTTTTAGTTTTGACTCAATTTTAGTACCAAAAATCGATATTTGGTAGGAAATATAAGTGATCACAGATTAAGGCGTTTGTCAAAAAAAAAAAAAACTCAATATTAACGATGTTATTGAGGTTTTTAGTTTTGACTCAATTTTAGTACCAAAAATCGATATTTGGTAGGAAATATAAGTTATCACAGATTAACGCGTTCTTCCCAAACAACTCAATATTAACGAAGTTATATAGGTTTTTAGTTTTGACTAAATTTTGGTACCAAAAATCGATATTTGGTAAGAAATAAAAGTGATCACAGATTTTCCCGAAAAACTCAATATTAACGAAGTTATAGAGGTTTTTAGTTTTGACGCAATTTTAGTACCAAAAATCGATATTTGGTAGGAAATGTAAGTGATCACAGATTAAAGTGTTTTTCCCAAAAAACTCAGTATTAACAAAGTTATAGAGGTTTTTAGTTTCGACTCAATGTTAGTACCAAAAATCTGTATTTGGTAGGAAATATAAGTGATCACAGATTAAGGCGTTTGTCAAAAAAAAACTCAATATTAACGAAGTTATAGAGGTTTTTAGTTTTGACGCAATTTTAGTACCATAAAACGATATTTGGTAGGAAATATAAGTGATCACAGATTAACGCGTTTTCCCAAAAAAAACTAAAAAACTTCCAACGATAGACTAGAAATATTTTAGGAATCATCATAAAACAAAACAAAGATTTTTTGAAGCTGGGTAAAATTTTGAACTGAACATGAAAAATCATGTCCCCCATAGGATATTTTCTTGAAAACTGTCCAGCTCACGAACGGACAACACTAAACCCAAAATATTTTGGGCAACATCATATTACATAACAACGAATATTTTGAGGGGGTAACTCAAGCACCATTTTTTGCGAGTCGGTCTTATATACATACGTTTATAAATGGATTAAGTATAACATTTTAAACAAGTTAAGAATATGCTTTATATGTATTAATTTAACATCAAACAATTCAAATTTTAGAAATTTGAAGATCCATAACTATATTCTGGGTTCTTAATTTATTCTAAAACGATCTATATCGACATGTCTGTCCTTTCATGTCGAACTTCATTGCTATACATGTATTTAAAACCTGTTTTTGGGATTTAAAATTATTTTCTGAAGTGGACCTCATATGGGGAGGAGGGTAGGTCCAACTATAGACCGATACTTATTTGATTTCAAAGATGTTTTAATTCCGATTTAACTTGTTTATGGCGAATTTCGTTGCAGTACGGCCATTTTAAAACAAATTATTTGACCCCACCCCCATATAAGTATATGGGGGGAAGTGTTAATTATGGTCCAATCCTTACACAATTAAGCGGAAATATTTTACTACCCCTAAAACTTATTTGTGTAGAATTTCGTTGATATACTGGCACTTTGAAGCAAGTTATGAGCGTCATAGTAATATTTTGAAGGGACCTTATATGGGTGGTACGGTCAATTATTGACCGACCTTTATAAAATTTGACAGAGTGTTTTTAATTCCGATAAAACATATTTATGTCAAATTTTGTTGCTTTACTGGTAGTTTGAAGCAATTTATGACGGTTTAAATAATTTTAATTGAGAGGTGTTGGTGTTCGTTATATGGTGGTAGGGTAGATTTTGGCCCTATACTTACAAAATTAAGCGAGGACATTTTAGTTCCATTAAAACGTGCTTATGTAGAATTTGGTTGCTATACTGGTATTTTTAAGCGAGTTGCGGACGTTAAAGTAATTTTCTGATGGGATCTATATATAAATGGTATTTTTAAACGAGTTGCGGACATTAAGTACTTTTCTGATGGGATCTATATATAAATGGTAGGGTGAATTATGGATCGCTCCTCATAAAATTGAACAAAAACGTTATTATTCCAATAAAACTTGTTTATATCGAATTTCATTGTCATACATGCTTTTTTAAGCCAGTTATCCGCATTGTAGTCATTTTCTGAAAAGGACCTTATATGGGAACTAGTTGAAATCGGGGGCCGATATTGCCCTTTGTGCTAAATTTTATACCCGTTTGGACTCTATCGTGTTTTCAACAGACATACATGGCAAGATCGAGATATCGTGCCCGTTTTCAGCATATTAGGGAAGATACTACAACATGAATTTTGAATTGTTATCTGAAAGTGCAATGTGTTGAGTTTAAAATAAAGTTTTTCATGAGCCAGATCTAGGCCTGTGTAATTGGCCCCAGTCCCATAGAAATCTGTTAATCGAAAATATACCGATATTCTTATTAATATCAATAGTTTTGCTGGTAGATACATACTTATATAAAATTCAGCCATGTGATATTCTTACTAGTTAATTCCCAAAAGTCTGATTTATAAAATAATTTATAAGATATAGTTAAGGACATAGAATTTTTGTAGAAAAAAACATATTTAATGCTACACTGCATTATCATCGAAGAATTTAACACAAAAGTGGAAAATTTATCTAAAAGAATAAAAGAAAATAAAATTAATTTTTACGAAGTGATTATCACTTTTGGAACAAATTGACAATACCCAAGTTATGTGCTTAGTAACGGGTAAACTTTTAATAGACATTTTTAACTCTCGACAGAACTATAAATAACATAAGTGAAGGAAGTATATAATAACTTAAGTACGATAGTCGATCTCTTACATATTATTATAAATTAACAAATATCTATAACTTAAAAAAAAATTACCCTTTACACTTTTCAATATAATTTCGTTGCATATAAAAATAGTTGAAATGTTTGTTTTCCAAAAAATTTTGCCAATTTTCAAAGTGACAAAATCAGAAATTTATAACACTGTCAATCGTTATCAGCTCAAGCAAAAAATGCACAACTGCACAAATAAAATAGAGAAGAAAAATGGAAAGAAATCTACAGTGACGTTTCATGCTTCGTATTTATTATTGAATAGAGAGGGTGGCACCAAAACATTTCAAACAACTAATAATTTTTGCGATACGAGTTTGGTTGTTGTTTTTTTCTCAATTTCTTGGCATAATTTCAATGATTAGAAAGTGAGAAGGCACACATTTGCCAAAAATAAGAATTTTAAAATGCATAAAAATCACTGAATACAAGTGTATAAAAAATGTTTTTTTTTGTTCAAAAAAGGATTTATTAACTAGAAACAAAAAATTGTGAGAGAGAAGCAGAATGAATTTATAGATAAGCTCAAAAGACCAGCAACATTTTTTTATTTTTATTCGGAATATGGTTTTGATGTTTTTTTTTATATTAACAGTGTATATGAAGGATCATGCACTATGCTTTAACCAATCGTTCCATTAAATCATCAAGTCAAACTATCAAACTTAGATAACTGATTTATAATATATTTTCCAAGATTTTTATTTTCACCCATCAAAATTAGTATGCCTCAAAACAATTTGCTGGGTTTATAAATGTTTTTACAAAAGATTGGTTGGGGGCTTCTACTAAGGAAACCAGCATCTTTAACACTTCTAGGTATAGTGCAATGCAAGCAGCAGTTGCAGCAAATTAAGGCGAATTATTTACAATAACAAAAGATCCAAAAACTTGCAACAATAGCAGTCGAGCGTTAAAAATGCATTTACGCGTTAAATGCCAAAAAAAGTAGAGGAAGTTGGAGGAGAATGGAAAGAAGAACAAAAATGTTGAATAAATGATTCTACGGATAGTGATACCATTATTTAGTACTCTATGGATTCTTTGCTCTTGTATGCACAATAAGGACTATTCTTGCAACTGATGCTTACAACTTCTACCGACACTTGGGTAAATACATACATAAACTTGTGATTTCTTTAGGTTGCTGTTGTTCTCTGCAAAATAGGATGTGTATGTGCGTATTCGAATTTCATTTGAATTTCATTTGTTTGCCCAAACTAAGTTAATTATTTACACAGATACTAAGCAACTTATCCATTCATGGCCATGGATTTTGCTAAAAATTGTCCTCTTTCTCGTGCCACTTGTTCACTGTTTTTAACTCTAAAACCCTGGTTTAATCTTCTGGGTGGCGTAGCAACTTATTGTGCGAAAAAAAAATTATATTATAAAACTTTCGACACTTGTGCTTAACTCAAACGCTACAGCAAACAACTGCACCAACGAAATTGTTTTGAGAAGTTGTTTATTTTTGTGAATTTCTTTATATTTTTTTTCATGAAAAATAATAAAAATTTTTGCAGTTGCAATTTTTAAGCTCATCATCATAATCATCAGTTAGTTTCAAGTTTTTTTTTCAATTCTTTTCCATTTTTTTCCTCTCAGTGATTCAAATGATAACTGGGCAAATAATAAATAATGCAGAGCAACTTTATGTTTATTCCTAGTTTCTACGTCGTTGCAGCATGTCAGTGTAGCACCAGTTGTTGTGTTGTTTTGTTGCAACAATGAGTAATTTAAGAAGGAGCATTGATGTTGTACTTTACATGCATTTGTTAGACGATTCCCTTTTTTGATATTTTTTGTTATTTGTATACTTGAGTCAGTAATGTGTAATCTTTGAATTTGTTAGGGATTTTATTTTAAGTTTCGTATTAATGTCAGTGGAAGTCATTAAAGTTCTTAGATTTAGTAAAACTAAGAGGGCAAAAAATAAACAGTATATGATGTAACTATTAGTTATCAGGTTTAGTTGGACGAAACCTAACTAACTAACTAACTAACTAACTAACTAACTAACTACTAACTAACTAACTAACTAACTACTAACTAACTAACTAACTAACTAACTAACTAACTAACTAACTAACTAACTAACTAACTAACTAACTAACTAACTAACTAACTAACTAACTAACTAACTAACTAACTAACTAACTAACTAACTAACTACTAACTAACTAACTAACTACTAACTAACTAACTAACTAACTAACTAACTAACTAACTAACTAACTACTAACTAACTAACTAACTAACTAACTAACTAACTAACTAACTAACTAACTAACTAACTAACTAACTAACTAACTAACTAACTAACTAACTAACTAACTAACTAACTAACTAACTAACTAACTAACTAACTAACTAACTAACTAACTAACTAACTAACTAACTAACTAACTAACTAACTAACTAACTAACTAACTAACTAACTAACTAACTAACTAACTAACTAACTAACTAACTAACTAACTAACTAACTAACTAACTAACTAACTAACTAACTAACTAACTAACTAACTAACTAACTAACTAACTAACTAACTAACTAACTAACTAACTAACTAACTAACTAACTAACTAACTAACTAACTAACTAACTAACTAACTAACTAACTAACTAACTAACTAACTAACTAACTAACTAACTAACTAACTAACTAACTAACTAACTAACTACTAACTAACTAACTAACTAACTAACTAACTAACTAACTAACTAACTAACTAACTAACTAACTAACTAACTAACTAACTAACTAACTAACTAACTAACTAACTACTACTAACTAACTAACTAACTAACTAACTAACTAACTAACTAACTAACTACTAACTAACTAACTAACTAACTAACTAACTAACTACTAACTAACTAACTAACTAACTAACTAACTAACTAACTAACCTAACTACTAGCTAACTAACTAGCTACTAACTAACTAACTAACTAACTAACTCATTACCTATCAGTGTTACCTTTAATGTTAATATTAATACTTGCTCAATAGCTTTTATTTGTTGACTCCTTCGTACCTTCTGTATAACCAATAAGTATACACAAGTAAGTGTGCAGCAGTAAAATGTAAACAATATCGTTACAGAAATGCTAAAAGTCCTAGACTTAACAATTTCCAGAGCTTAAGGTGGGACTACACTGCACTTTATTTCATTATGAAAAATTATATTTTTCTATCCAGTAATGTGGGCCATCAACAATAGTATAAAGAACAATAATGCTTACAGTACTAACATTAATACGCTACATTATGAGTATTTTGTATTAACATTAATTCCTTTATTTATTAGGGTAAAAACAATTACCTTAGTTAGTATAAAAATTTTCGTAAATATATGGAAGTAATAGACCATTGGCACAAAATATTTATAACCAACCCTTTCAACTACTATTAACTGTAGAATATTTTAAAGTCAGATTTGACCATCCAAACATCTGAATTGGTACTGAATTAAAAACTTCATACACTTCACTGGCTAGTAATTCACTATTAGTTTGCAAGTTTCTTGTTGTAACAATTCTTCTATGTTCTATATTTTTGAAGCCCTGAACTACTTATATGTATTATTTTGATATAAAAAAACTATGTGTTTTCTTTTTTTTTATACCCTCCACCACCATCAGTGGTGATAGAGGGTATATATAAGTTTGTCGTTCCGTGTGTAACAACAAGAAATATTCATTTAAGACCCAACAAAGTATATATATTCTGGGTCCTTGTGAAATTCTGAGTCGATTTAGCTATGTCCGTCTGTCTGCTTAAAACACGCTCGCGTTAAAACTAAGCGAAGGAAATGAACCAAATTCATTGCGATGAATTTTGTCACACATTATTTTTTAAGGCAGTGATTAATTATGTTCAAAATCTTTACAATCGATCCAATATTTATCATAGCCCCCGTACAAAGGTATATATTCCCGGAAATTAGTTTATCGTTAATAACTCCCTCAAATATATCGGTATCAACACAAAATTTTGTACGTGCAAATATAATGTAACAGAAATCATAATATCAACGTAGATCTCAGTCGGTCCACAATTGCTCCCATATAAGGTCCACTTCCGAAAATCACCTAAACGCACATATTTAATTGATAAATAAAGCTATTGTGTTAAAATTCGACACAGATATGTTTTGCGTACATACAAATCATTCTACTAAATTTTTTACGGATCGGACCATTATTGGTCATAGCTTCTATATAAGGCCCACTTCCGAAAATCACGTAAAAGTACATATTTAATTGTCAAAAAAAGCTATCTTGATAAAATTCGACACAAAAATTTTTGTCTAAATATGAATCACTCTCTGACATTTTTTCCGGATAGGCCCATAATTGGTCATAGCTCCCATATAAGGTCCACTTCCGAAAATCACTTAAAAGCATATTTTTCATTGAATTCAAAAGGTAGAAGGATAAAATTCGACACAAATATGTTATGTGTACATACAAATCATTTTACCAAATTTTTTGCGGAGCGGTCCCTTATTGGTTATAGCTCCCATATAAGGCCCACTTCCGAAAATCACTTAAAAGCACATATTTCATTGTCAAATAAAGCTATCTTGATAAAATTCGACACAAATAATTTTTGTCTAAATATGAACCACTCTACGAAATTTTTTTCCGGATAGGCCCATAATTGGTCATAGCTCCCATATAAGGCCCACTTCCGAAAATCACTTAAAAGCACATATTTCATTGTCAGCTCCCATATAAGGCCCACTTCCGAAAATCACTTAAAAACACATATTTCATTGTCAAATAAAGCTATCTTTATAAAATTCGACACAAATAATTTTTGTCTAAATATGAATCACTCTATGAAATTTTTTTCCGGATAGGCCCATAATCATAATAATAAATCACTTAAGCACATATATATTGTAAAATTCTAAAGCTATAAAGATTAAGTACGACTTGAATATGTTTTGTGTACATATAAATCATTGTACCACTTTTTTCCCGGATCGGTAAATTATTGGTAATAGATCCCATTTAAGGTCCATTTCCGAAAATCACTTAAATGCACATATTTCATTGTCAAATAAAGTTATCATGATAAAATTCGACACAAATATGTTTTCTCTTTATATGAATCACTCTACGAAATTTTTTCCAGATAGGTTCCCATATAAGGTCCACTTACGAAAATCACTTAAACGCATATATTTCTTTGAATAATAAGCTATCGGGATAAAGTACGTCTTGAGTATGTTTTGTGAGCATATAAATCATTCAACGGAATTTTTTTCGGAACGGTCCATAAGTTGTCTTAGCTCCCATACTAGGTTTACTTCTGAAAATCATTTAATACCACTTAATTCGTTATTAAATGATTATATTCGGATAAAATTCGACAAGAATATGTTCTGTTTTTAGATATATCATTATATTAAAATGTTTTCGAACTGGCCTATTAATATACATTTTTCTGGACTTAATTAAAATTAGATGACATATGCATATCAATACAGAAACAACAATTTTGTCAAGTTATGTAAAAATTAGATAGTTAAATGGATTTTAATTAAAAATAGCTTGCTAGTGGAGGATATTTAAGATTCGGCACAGCCGAATATAGCACTCTAACTTGTTTTATTTAACTACTTAAGACTGAAATTTGCAATAAAAGAAATAAAACATTGAAATTTTATTTACGAAAAGAACTTGTTGTTTGTATGTTTAGTTTTATTTAAGTTAAGTTTCTAATTTTTGTTTTGAGTTCTTTTGTAATTTATTTATTGCTTGTGCCACAGCAACAACATCAAAAAAGTTGTTTTGCAACTAAGTTAAGTTGCACTTGTTTCGTACAAAGTTTCTACTTCACAACAATTATCTATGAATATTAATCATAATAGAACTCTAAATGTATTTGTGGGAGTGTGTTTTTTATACCCTACACCACTATGGTGGGACCTTAGAGTATACCAATTGGCTTAGAATCATTTTCGAATTTTGTAATGTCATGGTCAGGCCTCACTTGACCATAAGGAATATTTGTTTTTTTTTACCTATAATAAATTTAGGGGTTTTTCTTGTATCACCTGTGGTCGGATGCATCTGACTTTTTAGACATTAAACATCTTATTGGCTATAGTGTGTAACCAATATTGAAGTTTTAAATATGACTTAAGCCATATATTTTAATTAAACCTTATATATGTATATTTTAAGGTTAATATGCATAATTATATTTAAAACTATAACAATTATTTTTCTCAAGAGTCATGTTAGTTTCATGTTTAATTTGGCGTTGATAAGCGTGTAACAATTTTAATGAGTTTGAGTATGGGTATGTTTGAGTTCAATATAAATACCCTATAGTTTGATGTGTGGTTTTACCTACTAGTTAATGTTATACCTAAGATAACTAATATAAACATATTTAAATAAACTTCAAACTATAGTTTGATAGTTAGATTAATTAGCCACACTTAACGATTAATAACCCACTCTATAACTTGAGGCACTAAAGTAATAAGTCATTACTTATGACTGATTTTTCTTTGCATTATAAGGAGTGTAAAAGAAATTTTTTTTTTTTTTCAAACTATATAAGGAATAATATGGAAATCGGATCCTTGTAAAACTGCTGGTATTTCTGTACTTAAACACATACACACAGATATAATAATACTCTTGTGCCATGTATTTGTTGTAATTGTTTCGCTGATGGAATTAAATTAAATATTTAAGCACCCACTTTAAAAAATATGAGCGTAATTAAATTTTGTCTACAAACACACATTAATACAAATACATGCATAAAGATGCATAAATATTGCGAATATATTTACACAAAACCATTAAGAGTAATAACAACAATTTTAGGATAATTCGGATTAAAAACACGCGCACACTACATGTTTCTGTGTTTTTAGTCGTAAATTGAATTTGGGACTTATTTGCTTAACAGGAAGAGATATTGATTTGGTATATTATTGTTATTAACACCAAAGTCAGCAAAAACTCATTGTAACCAAAACGACATATCTAAACACATACATAGTTTCATAGTTTCGCCTACACTAGCTTTCAGGCTGAGATCTATAATACTAATATGACCGCTAGAATTATCCGAGTACTAAGTATAGAGAAATAAACATTTAATATTTATATTTCTTCAGGTTCAGATTCTGGATGATGTGAATCATGGTGAGTCAACAAATGGTTGAAAAAAATCGAAATTTCGGTCTTCCTCTATTAACACTTGCAGAATATCCAATTTTTCTTTAACCAGCATCCAGAGGACTGTGTTGTAACTAGAACAAGTAAGAGTATTATAATCGGCTGTGCCGAATCTTATATATTTCTTAAGGTTCTGATTCTGGATGATGTGAATAATGGTGAGTCAACAAATGGTCGAAAAAAGTCGGAATTCCGGTCTTTCTCTATTAACACTTGTAGATTATCCAATTTTCCTTTAACCAGCATCCAGAGGACTGTGTTGTAACTATAACAATTAAGAGTATTATAATCGGCTGTGCCGAATCTTATATACCCACCATCAAATCATTGCCGAAAAGGAATGCTTCCTTATAAATAAACTTTGATGATTTTCTGAAGGAGACCTTATATGAGAGGTAGGGTCAATTATCGACCAATCCTTATAAAATTTTACAAAGCGATTTAGGTTTCTATAAAATATGTTCATGTCGAATTTCATCGCTACAGATTCTTCTTTTAGACAGTTATGGGAGTTAATGTAATTTTCTGAAGGAGAACTTATATGGGGGATAGGATCAATTATGGGCCGATCCTTATAAGATTTTACAAAGCAATTTTGGTTCCAATAAAATATGTTCATGTCGAATTTTATCGCTATAGATCCTTCTTTTACAAAAATTTTACAAAGCGATTTATGTTCTTAAAAAATATGTTCATGTCCAATTTCGTTGCTATAGATGCTTCTTTTCGCCAGTTATGTGCGTTAAAGTCATTTTCTGAAGCGGACCTTATATGGGGGCTAGGCGAAATCATGGACCGATATTGCATTAATATAAAATATCTAGCAAAATTTTAGATCGCTAGCTACTCCCGTTTGGACTCTACCGTGTTTTCATCAGACAGACATATGGACATGATCGTCTAGATCGTCTCTGAATTTAATAAGGATCCAGAATATATATACTTTTATGGGTCTTAGATGAATATTTCGACGTGTTACAAATGGAATGGACTCTATCGTGTTTTCATCAGACAGACGGACGGACATGATCGTCTTTGAATTGAACCCTTTCCGTGGTTTTGTCGAATATATTCGACAGTACAATAGACTCTGTTTTTAAGCATTTTTTGGGTATAATATTTAACTTTAGTTTTAATTTTTTTCTTTTAGATAAAAACGAAGACTTTATTATATTTATAATTGAGATTTTGAAAGATCTTTCGTATTGTAAAAGAATTTAAAAATCAGATTTTAAGAAATTGTCACTTATGACTAGTTTTTAAAAAGTGCTTTTTAACAACGTTTAAAAAACAGCTTCATTTAATGGTCAAACAAATTGTATTTTAGGAGATCGGACTGTGCAGATTTAAATTGTATTGTATTGAAAGAAGTTTAAGAAGACATTTTACAAAAAAAAAAAAATCATAAAAATATTGGTGGTACTTTTTGGAGACTGTTTTTCGAATGTCGAATATATTCGACATTAAACTTTGACCTTCTATAACTCACTAGGGAAAACTCAAATTCAACAAATTAGAGTGCTATATTCGGCTATGCCGAATCTTAAATACCCTCCACCAGCAAGCTACTTCTTATTGAAATCCATCTAACTATTTAATTTTTAGATAACTCGCCAAAATTTTTGTCGAACTAATTTTGATTAGGTCCAGAAAAATTTAGAATGATTTATCTATACACAGAACATACTTATTTCGAATTTTATCCGGATATAATAATTTAATAACGAATTAAGTGGTATTAAGTGATTTACAAAAGTTAACCTTATATGGGAGCTAAGACATATTATGGAACGGTCCGGAAAAAATTCCGTATAATGATTTATATACATATATACAAAATACACATTTATGTCAAATTTTATACCTACATATGTATAAATGGAAACGGTCCTTATATGGGAGTTGTGACCAATTATGCACCGATCAGGAAACAATTTCGTATAATGCAGAAAAAGATCAAGTATAATTTTACTCCAATAGCTTTATTAATGAATGAAATATGTGCGTTTAGGTGAATTTTGGAAGTGGACTTTATATTGGAGCTATGAGCAATTAAGGGCCTATCCGGAGAATATTTCGTAGAGTGATTTATGTAAAGACAAAACATATAAGTGTCGAATTTTCTCAAGATAACTTTATTTGACAATGAAATATGTGCATTTAAGTGATTCTCAGAAGTGGACCTTATTTGGGAGCTATGACCAATAATGGACCGATCCGAGAAAAAAGTAGTAAAATGATTTGTATGTACACAAAACTTATTCAAGTCGAATTTTATTCCTATAGCTTTAGAATTCAATGGAATATATGCGTGTAAGTGGTTTTTGGAAGTGGACCTTATATGGGAGCTATGACCAATTATGGGCCTATCTAGAAAAAATTTCGTAGAGTGATTCATGTTTAGGCAAAACATATTTGTGTCGAATTTTATCAAGATAGCTTTACTTGACATTGAAATATTTGCTTTTAAGTGATTTTGGGAAGTGGGCCTTATATGGGATCTATGACCAATAATGAACCGATCCGTAAAAAATTTTGTAGAAAGATTTGTATGTATACAAAACAGATTTGTGTCGAATTTTATCCCGATAGCTTTATAATTCAATGAAATATATGCTTTTAAGTGATTTTCGTAAGTGAGGGAGTTATGACCAATAATGGACCGATCCGTAAAAAATTATTTCGCAAAATGATTTGTACGTACACAAAACATATTCCAGTCGAATTTTATCCCGATAGCTTTAGAATTCAATGAAATATATGCGTTTAAGTGATTTTCGGAAGTGGACCTTATATGGGAACTATGACCAATTATGGGCCTATCCAGAACAAAATTTCGTAGAGTGATTCATGTTTAGGCAAAACATATTTGTGTCGAATTTTATTAAGATAGCTTTACTTGACATTGAAATATTTGCTTTTAAGTGATTTTCGGAAGTGGGCCTTATATGGGATCTATGACCAATAATGAACCGATCCGTAAAAAATTTTGTAGAAAGATTTGTATATATACAAAACAGATTTGTGTCGAATTTTATCCCGATAGCTTTATAATTCAATGAAATATATGCGTTTAACTGATTTTCGGAAGTGGACCTTATATGGGAGCTATGACCAATTATGGGCCTATCCGGAAAAAATTCGTAGAGTGATTTATATTTAGACTGAACATATTTGTGTTGAATTTTATCAAAATAGCTTTATTTGACAATGAAATATGAACTTTTAAATGATTATCGGAAGTGGGCCTTATAAGGGAGCTATGACCAATAATGGACCGATCCGTAAAAAATTTGGTAGAATGATTTGTATGTACACAAAACATATCCAGACAGAATTTTATCACAATAGCTTTATCCATCAATGAAATATGTGCGTTTAGGTGATTTTCGGAAGTGGACCTTATATGGGAGCTATGACCAATTGTGGACCGACTGAGATCTACGTTGGTAGTATGATTTCTGTTCATATTATATTTGCATGTACAAAATTTGGTGTTGATACCGATATATTTGATTGAGTTATTAACGATAAACTACTTTCCGGGAATATATAACTTTGTATGGGGGCTATGGGAAATATTGGATCGATTGTAAAGATTATGAACATAATTGATCACGGCCCTAAAAAAATAAAGTGAGACAAAATTCATTGCAATATCTTTGGTAGTTTCTGAGAAAACTTCGAAAGAATTAGGAAAAAAAACGTAATTTTTTTCGAGGTAGTCTGAAATTTTTACTCATAACTTTTTACGTTGTTAACGGATTTTGCTGATTTTCAATACCAAACTGCTTAGGATAATAATAAATATTTTGGGTGAATTTGGTTGATTTCCTTTACTTAGTTTTAACGTGAGCGTGTTTTACACAGACAGACGGACAGACGGACATAGCTAAATCGACTCAGAATTTCATAAGGACCCAGAATATATATACTTTGTTGGGTCTTAGATGAATATTTCTTGGTGTTACACACGGAACGACAAACTTATATATACCCTCTATCACCACTGATGGTGGTGGAGGGTATAAAAAATATTATTTTTCCCGGATTCAGCATACTCAAATTATTATACCCTCCACCACCATCAATGGTGATAGAGGGTATATATAACTTTGTCATTCCGTGTGTAACACCAAGAAATATTCATCTGAGACCCAACAAAGTATATATATTCTGGGTCCTTATCAAATTCTGAGTCGATTTAGCTATGTCCGTCTGTCCGTCTGTCTGTGTAAAACACGCTCACGATAAAACGAAGCAATAGAGCTTAACCAAATTCACCCAAAATGTTCTTCATTTTCCTAAGTTGTTTGGTATTGCAAATGGGCAAAATCGGTTCACACCGGGAAAAGTTATGAATCAAAATTTAAAACAACCTCGGAAAAAATAAGCATTTTTTACACATTCAGATGTAATTTTCTCAAAAACTATGCAAGATAATTCCATGAAAATCACCACACATTCGTTTCTGCACAAGATCTTGATCCCTGCTGAAAATTGCCAGAAGCGGTCCACAATTTCATATACCTCCCATACAAAAGTACATATTCCCGGAAAATGGGTTTTTTGTTAATAACTTCCGCCACAATGTCGATATCTTCACAAAATTTTACAAATTAAAATCTTATGTCAATAGAATTCTTTCAGAGGAAAAATTTTATGGATCGGTCCATAATTGGACATAGCTCCCATACAAGGTCCCCTCCCGAAAATCACTTAAACGCGCATAACTCATTACTAAATTAAGATATTCAAATAAAATTTGGTATAAGTATTGCCCATATGCATAGAAATATTACTGTGAAAGTTTTTTCCGATCGGTCCATAATTGGTCATAGGTCCCATACAAGGTCCCCTCCCGAAAATAATTTAAACGAGCTTAACTCATAACTAAATATATACATATAAAATTTAGTACAAGTATTGAACATATACATAGAAATATTACTGTGAAATTTTTTTTCGATCGGTCCATAATTGGTCATAGCTCCCATACAAGGTCCCCTCCCGAAAATAACTTAAACGAGCTTAACTCATAACCAAATTAAGATATACATATAAAATTTGGTACAAGTATTGCCCATATACATAGAAATATTACTGTGAAATTTTTTTCCGATCGGTCCATAATTGGTCATAGCTCCCATACAAGGTCCCCTCCCGAAAATCACTTAAACGCGCATAACTCATTACGAAATTAAGATATCCATATAACATTTGGTACAAGTATTGCCCATGTACATAGAAATGTTACCGTGAAATTTTTTTCCGATCGGTCCATAATTGGTCATAGCTCCCATACAAGGTCCCTCTCGAAAATCACTTAAACGCGCATAACACATTACTAAATTAAGATATCCATACAAGGTTTGGTACAAGTATTACTCATATGCACAAAAATATTACTGTGAAATTTTTTTCCGATCGGTCCATAATTAGTCATAGCTCCCATACAAGGTCCCCTACCGAAAATCACTTAAACGCGCATAACTCATTACTAAATTAAGATATCAATATAAAATTTGGCACAAGTATTACTCATACGCACAGAAATATTACAGTGAAAATTTTTTTCCATCGGTCCATAATTGGTCATAGCTCCCAACAAGGTCCCCTCCCGAAAATCACTTGAACGCGCATAACTCAATACTTAATTAAGATACCCATATGATACAAATATTACTCATATGTACAGAAATATTACAGATAATTTTTTTTCCGATCGGTCCATAACTGGTCATAGCTCCCATACAAGGTCCCCTTCCGAAAATCACTTAAACGCACATAACTCATTACTAAATTAAGATATCCATATAAAGTTTGGCAGAAATATTGCTCATATCCAGAGAAATATTACTGTGAAATTGTTTTCCTATCGATCCATAATTGATCATAGCTCTCATACAAGGTCCCTTTCAGAAAAACACTTAAAAGCACATAACTCATTACCAAATAATGATATAAATAAATACTATTTTTGTTCATAAATACTATTTTGTAATGCAAATAGCACTTAATGCTATTTCAAAAAATTTTCACGATCGGTCTATATTTGGTCATATCTCTCATACTAGGTCCTGCCCCTAAAAGCGCTTTAACCGTATTTAACTCTTAAATCTTGGGATTTTTCTATTTAAGACATGAGAAAACTTATTTCTACAAATATTTTATTAATTAGAAATGTATTAATACAAAAGTTGCTGGTGGAGGGTATTTAAGATTCGGCTCAGCCGAATATAGCACTCTAACTTGTTTTTAATTCGAAAGAGCACTGTCAATAGTTAAACCCCCATTAATGGACCGCTTTCAAACATTACCCTGATGTTCTCATTAATATCGATATATAATAATAAATATCAGAATTTATTTATGTGGCAGTGATTTGATGGTGGGTATATAAGATTCGGCATAGCCGAATATAACACTCTTACTTGTTATGTATCATTTTTGTGGCGGTTTTCTTATTACGATAAATTCTAAAACCAACCTCTCTGGATCCGATCGCAATTTTGCTCTTCTGATTACGCCAAGACTGCTTGCTACCTATATCTAATCGACGATTTCTTTGATATAAGGGAGATTTTCATTCCCATTTTCAACCATAATTATTCGCCATTACATTGATATGACTGTCTAGGAAACTAAATTTCTAATTGAGTTAAGATCGGCTCAGCGAGTCTTTTGTAGATTAATATTGAACTTTTCATAGCAGTACGCTGCGAAGTTCATAGTACGATATGAATGCGGAAATGGTGCAGTGATCCGAAGAAAATTCACTTTATAATTGTCAAAAAATGAAGTGAGTAGGAGGTTGACGTTGTAATTTTAGTAGCCTTACACACAACACATTACATACATAAATATGTATGTGAATCAAAATTTAAAAAATTTTAATATATTCAATAAGATACGAATATAATGTAATAAATAAATTGGAAAATATTTTTATAAGTATGACTGTTTTCCAACTTTATAACTAATTAAACTTTAACGCTTTTATGAATATCCATAAAAAATAAAAATATTTATATGCAACACGTACAACAAGTACAAATACCATGAACTCTGCTATTTTCAGTGTATTGATGATTCAAAGTTGATTGAACTATATACTACAGTAGATGAGTGTATAAATAAAACTTTCTATACGTAAGTGCAATTGCACTTAAAAACTGTTTTACAATTCGAGTTAAAAAAAATTTAATAAATTTTTCGAATACATATTTGAAATTGTAAGTAATATACAAATCAATAACTTGAAGTCATGAATAACTTTTGGCCATTTTAAAACCAGGTATAGGTAGTATGTTTCAAATGTGAACACAACAAAAAAAGTAAAAACAAGTAAGAAATTATAGTCGGGCGAGGCCGACTATATAATACCCTACACCTTTGACAAAAATATAATGTGATTTAGTTGCCATAATAAAGCATTTAAGTTGAATTGTACCTTGCATTAGATATACATACTTAAGCCGTTTATTGTTGAATAAAATTGTGGACATTTAAGTGAAATTTTGATGGGGGCTTTTCATAGGGGCTAGGGTCATATGAGAACCTATTATTATGGAATTCGTGGGTGTCATCAAGTCCTGTATACAACTTGGTTATTGCAGCTTTTTGTCGAGATATGAGTATATTAAACATAATTATGAACTTAAAAGCCCTATTCGGCGGGTTCAGTTGTATGGGGGCTAGGTGAAATAATGGACCGATGTAAACCATTTTCAACAGACTTCATCTACGGTACCAAAAGATCAAATTTCATTGAATTATCTCCAAAATTGCGACCTGTAGTTTGATTACAACTTTTAAAAGCCCTATTCGGGGGTTCAGTTGTATGGGGGCTAGGTGAAATAATGGTCCGATGGTAACCATTTTCAGTAGACTTCGTCTACGGTACCATAAAAGATCATGTGCAAAATTTCATTGAATTATCTCCAAAATTGCGACCTATAGTTTGATTACAACTTTTAAAAGCCCTATTCGGGGGTTTCAGTTGTATGGGGGCTAGGTGAAATAATGGACCGATAGTAACCATTTTCAATAGGCTTCGTCTACGGTACCATAAAAGATCATGTGCGAAATTTCATTGAATTATCTCCAAAATTGCGACCTGTAGTTTGATTACAAGTTTTAAAAGCCCTATTCGGGGGATCAGTTGTATGGGGGCTAGGTGAAATAATGGACCGATGTTAACCATTTTCAATAGGCTTCGTCTGCGATACCATAAAAGATCATGTGCCAAATTTCATTGAATTATCTCCAAAATTGCGACCAGTAGTTTGATTACAAATTTTAAAAGCCCTATTCGAGGGGTTCAGTTGTATGGGGGCTAGGTGAAATAATGGACCGATGTTAACCATTTTCAATAGGCTTCGTCCCTGGCACAATAGAAGATCATGTACCAAATTTCATTGAATTATCTTCAAAATTGCGACCTGTAGTTTGATTACAAGGTTTACATGGACGGACGGACAGACGGACGGACATAGCTAAATCGACTCAGAAAATGATTCTGAGCCGATTGGTATACTTTAAGTTGGGTATAGGACCAATATTATTGTGCGTTACAAACATAAGCACAAACCCAATATACCCTCCCCACTAAAGTGGTGTAGGGTATAATGACCAGTAAATATGAGAAAACCTGTTGAGGTCAACATAACCAAAAAGTTGTTGTTGTTGGATCATGTGTAACGAACATGATTTATAAAATATTTCCAATGAAAGTTATACAATACAGATGGGATTTTGAATTCAATAGTATGAATATAAAACCATCTAAAAGTATAAAATGTTTTTTATAATATATAAAAAATCATTGGTGTGTATCCTTTATTTATCAGTTTACAAAAACTTAAATATTTTGTATGAAATATAGAACTGAAGTTTTGAATTACATATTTCTATTAATATTCAGGTTCTAAAGCTATATATTCAACAATTGAAGCTGTCTTAAACATTTTTGAAATTGTATTGCTCTTCCAAATTTTTGGAGTTTCATAAACTAAAATACATATTCTAATATTTTCTTAAAAAAACAAATTTGCGGTTCTGATTTTCTATAAATACTTGTACTCCATTCATATTTGAAACAGAAATATTTTTCTAAGGTTTTATAAATCTGTATTCATGTTAGGGTGAACTATTTTTATACCCACCATCAGAAAAGAATGGGGGGTATATTGATTTCATCATTCCGTTTTTAACACATCGAAATATTGGTCATAGACTCACAAACGTATATATATTCTTGGTTCGTAATAAATTCTAAGACGATCTAGCCACGTCCGTCCGTCTGTCTGTCTGTTGAAAGCACGGTAGAGTCCGAACAAAATAATCTAGAGGATTGATATTTTCAAAAATATTCTCTATAGATAAGATTTATTTGGTATTGAAAATGGACAATATCGGTGCACGTTTTCGGATATTCCCCATACAAGTGGACCCCCGAAAAAGAGCTTTAACGAACATATATGTTTTAACAGTACGAGTATAGCGATGAGATTCGACGTAAATAAGTTTCATATGAGCCAAAATCTCCCTACCAAATTTTATGAGCATCGGCCCGTAATTGACCCTACCCCCCATATAAGGACCCATTCAGAAAATTACTATAACGCTCATTACTAACTTAAAGAAAAAGAACTATAGCGATGAAATTCGACACACATAAGTTTCATGCGACTCAAAATCTCTCTATCAAATTTTATATTGATCGGTCAATAATTGACCCAACCCTTCATATAAGGTCCCCTTCAGAAAATTACTTTAACGTTCAATATTGGCTTAAAAATACGAGTACAGCAATAAAATTTGACATAAGTAAGTCTCTTGAGCCAATACCTTTCTACCAAAATTTATGTGGATCGGTCCATAATTGACCCTACCCCTCATATAAGGTCACCTTCAGAAAATGACTTTAACGCTAATTACTCTCTTAAAAATACAAGTATGGCGATGAAATTCGCAACACATAAGCTTCATGCGCGTCAAAATCTCTCTACCAAATTTTATGTGGATCGGTCATATAAGCTCCCCTTCAGAAAATGGCGTTAACGCTCATTACTGGCTTAAAAATACAAGTATAGCAATGGAATTTTACGTAAGTAAGTCTCTTACGAGCCAAAACTTCTCTACCAAATTGTATTCCCTGCAAGCCAAAATCTCTCTATGAAATTGTATGTGCATCGGTCCCTATCCCCCATATAAGGTCCTATTCAGAAAATGACTTTAACGCTAATTACTATTTTAAAAAAACGAGTATGGCGATGAAATGCGACCATGCAAGCCAAAATCTCTTTATCAAATTTTATGTGGATCGTTCCATAATTGACCCTGACCCCCATATAAGGTCCCCTTTCAAAAAACGACTTTGACGCTCATTACTGGCTTAAAAATACGAGTATTGCAATAAAGTTTGACATATGTAAGTAAGTCTCTTATGAGCAAAATCCTCTCTACTAAATTTTATGTGGATCGGTCCTCTCTACTAAATTTTAAGTAAGTTTCTTAATAACCAAACCTATGAAACTTTAATAGGAACATAAATAATCCTACCGAATTTCATGCGGAAAGTGTCGAGAAGTGATATTCGATGTAAACGTGTTTTATAAAAACCAAAATCGGTATAAAAGAATGTTATGAAAAACGGTAAATAATTCACCCTAACTCTCATATAAGATTCTCTTCAGTAAATTTGCTGAGTAATGTCACCCTGATGTTTATAGGAGAGCATTCCTTTTACGGCATACGGTTTGATGGTGGGTATATGAGATTGAGATGAGAATATAACACTCTCACTTGTTATTTATTATATCCTACACAACTTAGTATAGTGTATAGTTTGTTTAGATGTTTATAACATCGAAAAATATTGGTCCTATACCCACCTTAAAGTGTATCAATCGGCTCAGAATTACTTTTCGATTTAGCTATGTCCGTCTGTCTGTGTGTCCATGTAAACTTTGTACGCACGCGGTACGGTCTTAATTTTCAAGATAATTTAATGAAATTTGCCACATTCTCTTCTTTAGACCAAAGGATTGAAAATGGTTAACATCGGTCCAATATTTCTCATAACACCCCTACAACCGTATCCCCCGAATAGGGCTTTTGACCTCATAAATATGTTGAATGTTCTTGTATTACTCCAAAATCGGCAAAACTTAATTGGTGTAGGGTATCATAAAACCCGCTTTCCGAATTTTTATAAAACCAAACACCCTAATTGAAAGTTTTAAATGTATGTATGTATGTATCTACGGTTGTATGAATATGTGTATGGTATAAATTTCAATCACATATCACAAATACTGTTTGAATAGTTGTCATTTTGTCAGATGTTTCCCATTATTTTTTTTTTCTTAACGTACATAGTAATACTACATCTATATTTTTTTTTGTTTTTACATAAAGTACATATCAAACGTATGTATGTATATTCTCGAACTCAATATTAGAAAAGGATTACGCAACTTAAAAATAAAGTTCACTTGCACAAAAAGAACATTCAATTGTACTACATACTTGGATACAAACTCATACATTTTGTTTTATGTAGAATTACTGTTCCATATTTGAGTACGAGTACTACTTTACAAATGCACTCTGCTGTGCTTTTTTTATCATTTTTTCTACACATACCTTTTTTGGAACAAAGTGACAGACAAATGTCAAATGTTGTCGAGTTTTGTCTCTGTAAAACTGTAGAATTACAGAAAAGTATTTTTTTCCAATATTTTATTTTTTTTTCACAACAGACACAAAAAGATTTTTTCCAGCTCAGTATCATACAGATACAAAAAGGTCTCTAACACACAAACATATGAATATACATACATAACTGAAGTACTCAAAGGTTCTGCATTTGCAAATGGATAATCTTACAGTTGCAACTACTACATACTATGGGACTCTTACATAAATAAATACAGACAATCATACTTTTATGTACTTTATTTTTTTTTTCCTTTTTACAGTAGTCATACACAACCAAACTACTTTAAAAAAATTCAATTGATTAGCTTGAATACACATACGAATATGGTTCCATTAAAGAAATTGATACAATGAAAATACATATATTCATCGTTATGATGCATGCATTTTATTTATAGATTTTAAACAATTTATAAAACTGAAGGAATATACCATACCATACATATTATTCGAGTAGAATAACGAATGCATATTAAATCCCTCTAAGCTGCGACTACACTGGTCTGCAAAAAATATTTTGATTGCCTCTTTTAAATTATAATGGCAGATTGAATGCTCCTGAATCATGGTGTGGCTTTAATATACATCTAACCAACATATACGGTTCACTTCTGAGAATCAATTAAAAGATCAACATTTTTAAACCAATCGACTCAGAATCACTTTCTGAGTCGATTTAACGATGTCCGTCCGTGTGTTCATGTAAACGTTGTTATCAAAGTACAGGTCGCAATTTTCAAGATAATTTGATCAAATTTGGAATACACGTTTGTTTTGACCCAAGGACAAAGCCTATTGAAATGGTTAAAATCGGTCCATTCTTTCAAGTAGCCCCCATACAACTGAAACTCTCGAAAAGAGCTTTTGAGTTCATAATTATGTATAATATAAATGTATCTCGATGAAAGTTCGCACAACTAATTTTTATACAAGCCTTGATGACCTTGCCGAATTGCGAAATGATCGGACTACATTTGACCCTAGCCCCCATGCAAAACCCCTTTCAGAAAGTGACTTGAATATCCGCAATTCATTTATTAACACTGTTGCAATGCAATGAAATTTAGCACAGACAAATATTATATAAATATAAGACTATCCAGCCCATTTTATCGCGATCGTTCCACATTTGCTCCTATCCCCCATAAAGCCTCTTTTAGAAAGTTAGTTTTTCGTCAATAAATTTTAAATAAATCGGAATCAAGGTAATATTCAAGATAAATGCTTTATTATGAAAAATAAATCACATTTAATATTCATAACTGGTGTAGGGTATCATATAGTCGGCCACGCTCGACTATACTTTCTTACTTGTTTTTTTTTTCAGATCGTCTTATAAAATTAGTCATAGTACCCATTAAAAGTCCATTTCCGAAAATCACATATTGGTTAATTATTCATAAATAATATGCAAATAGGCCTTATATAGGGTCTATCGGCAAATATGTATCGATCTCCATAAAACTTGGAGGATGGATTTAGGCTTACATAAAATATATTTATTTTGAATTTTAACGCGATATTAGTGTTTATAAGTGAATTGTGGTTATACAAGTAATTGTCTGAAGAAGACTTTGTATGGGGGTCATTAACAGTTGACTCACAATACGAACTCTCTGGTCCGTATTCTCACTGGCTCTTAATACCCTACATCCCTAGAGTGGCATTGTGCTGTATCACCCATAAATATTGGCCCTTAACTATACCAATAGGTTCAGAATCACTCTCTGAATTGTTTGTGCTGATGTTTGTATCACCCATAAATATTAGCCCTTAACTATACCATAGGTTCAGAATCACTCTCTGAATTGATTAAGTTATGACCGTCCAGGTAAACCTTGTGCGCACTCTACAGGTAACTACATTTTTGTAAGCTTACGTGGTAAGTGCCTATTCAACTCCCTTCAAAATATTAATTTCTAACAACAAAATATTTTGTCCAACTTTTTAACCAAATGGGCGGTAGAGTCAATTATAGGCCGATTGTCGTAAAATTTGGTAGATACATTTCGGGTCCTATACTTATATGTTTCGAATTTCATCACTGTACTCGTATTTTTAGTTCAGTCAAGAGTGTTTATATCGAATTTCGTCGTCATACTCGCATTTTTATGCCAGTAAAAAGCGTTAAGGTAATTTTATGAAGGGAGCCTTATATGGGGTGTAAGGTAAAGTCATTTTTAGAAGGGGGCCTTATATGGAGGGCAGGGTCAATTATGGACAGATTCTCATAAAATTCGATTAAAAGATTTTTGTTTATAAGAAATTACTTATGTCAAATTTAATGAGCGTTACAGTTATTTTCAGAAGGGTACCTTATATACGAGGTGGGGTAAATTATGGACCGATCTTCATAAAATTCGGCAAAGAGATTTTTGCTTTCAGCGCTAAACTTGTATTTTGAATCCAATAATGGGCGTTAAAGTCATTTTTTGGAGCGGACCTTATATAATGGAGTAGAGTCAATTACCAACCATCCTCATTAAATTCGGTACAGAGAATTTGGCTCATATGAAATTTATTTGTGTCGGGCTTTATCGCTACACTCACAGTTATGACTATGCGAAAACATGGACCGATATTGCCCATTTTCAATACCAAACAAACGTATAAGAAATATTTGTGGAAAATTTCAACTCTACAGCTCTGTCCGTTTGGACTCTATTGTGCTTTCAACAGACAGACAAACGGACAGTAAATTTCAACTCTACAGCTCTGTCCGTTTGGACTCTATTGTGCTTTCAACAGACAGACAAACGGACAGTCATGGCTAGATCGTCTCAGAAGAACTCAGAATATATTTGCTTTTGTGGGACCAATATTTCGATGTGTTACAAACATAAAGACAAAATGGTGGTTGATTTTATTAGCATTTTTAACTTATTTTATTAATCAAGGTAAGTTTTAGCAATTTTTATTAAAATTCATTGTAGATAAACATAATATTTATGATACCTTTAGAAAAAAAATTTTATTTGCTCTGCAACTACGAAAAAAAAATAAAATATAGATATATATTAATGAAAACATGAATATTTAAAATTTCTTTATTTAAGTTTTGCCTATTACTTTTCAACTATCGTTTAGTTATAATAAATTTAATTAAGATTTAGAAGATTTTCTATAGTTGACTTGCACTTAAATGACATCCTAATATAAACTTATATGATTATAGGCTTAAGTTTTCATCTAAAACGACATCCAAATAGACGTGAATGTATAAACATTTACAAACATGTATACAAATATAAAAGTAAATATATATGTATAGCCCAGCGAACAATTTAGTTAAAGTTTTTAAGAAAATATTTGAATTGAAAATATGTTAAGATTTTAATTGTTGTACAATACACTCAGCTTTTCGCTGGGATGCTGGGATGGGAATACATGCCTATGTATGTATGTAATCTTTTGCAAACTTATAAACGTTTATTTACGTTAATATGTATTTATTTCAATTTTACATACACTTGAACCTTCTGCCATTGCTAAACACACATGCAATGAGTAGCGTAATAAACCCTAGAGTACAATGTGCCTGTCCTGCAACTCGTGATTATGTTAGAATTTAATCGACTATAGTTGTAATCTAACATTTGATGGGTTATATAGCTAACTTCTTTTTCAGATTACCTATGGATACTAAAGTGGCGATTAACTTACACCCTGCACTGCAAAACAGGTACAAACATACATATATAAATTCGAGAAAAAATACAGTCCAAAAAGGATACATTGACTAAATTGAAAATTGCTGGGAAATGTCTATGGTTAATGTGTGTGTGTATATTTGTGTGAATTTCGTGATCCTATTACAATATTAGTAATTTAATTCTCAAAGTATCAATTTAACACAATAAAGAAGAGCAATTAGATTTTATCACTGTTAAAGGTAATAACAGCATGTTGTCAGTGTGTACTTGTTGTAAGTGTAGTGTTTGGCATACCGGTTTACATACACAATCGCAAAAGTATCTTTCAGTGTAATTCAAAGAAAAAGTAATGTTATAGTTTTTGTTTTTATCTTAACTCAAGTACAATAGTGAAACAGATACATACATATAAACACTTATTTATCTGTACTGTACATATCCAAATTACATACACATAATGGCTGGGTGTTGCCAACTGAAGTTGTACTCAATTAGAAAGTATAATAATGTAGTGTAATGTATTGTAATGTTATTTGTGAAAATGATGATTCTGTAGTATGTATTATAATCCAATAGAAAATAACAAAAGTTAAATGCAAAGATGTAAAACAACCGAAATTCTACTGCTACAAACCATCTAAAATCATTAACTTGAGACGTACTTAATGAGATAAGGAGGAAAGAAATGTGCAAAGTTCAAATACTAAGACATCAATAAATACATAAAAGCATACATATATACATATGTATGTACATTGTTATCGAATTTTACACACATTCGCATAGAATTGTAAATGAAACTGTATCTGTTTAGTTTAATTGAATTTAAGGCGTTAATAATAATGTAAAAAGGAAAGTTTGATTTTCATTTATAAAAGTTGAATGTATAGTTCAGCAGTATCAACTTTATCCACGTATTCAAAGAAGCTTAATAACGTTTTTGATGTTTATATATTTAAAACTTCAGAATTTTTGTAATTCTTACAATTTTGTGACCCCAATGTTTCCAACTTAAATTAATGTTTAATTCGTTTTAAGTCACAATTTTTCTCTCGACGTAAATATTTGAGGTTTTCCAAAGGAAAGATTTGATCCATAAATAATGGAGAAATTTATAAAAAAAATTGCATTGGTTTCATAATTTGTTACAAAACCCACGAATATACTCGTTTTACTTTGTCATCAAGACCAATCATTATACCCTAAACCACTCTCGACGTAAATATTTGAGGTTTTCCAAAGGAAAGATTTGATCCATAAATAATGGAGAAATTTATAAAAAAAATTGCATTGGTTTCATAATTTGTTACAAAACCCACGAATATACTCGTTTTACTTTGTCATCAAGACCAATCATTATACCCTAAACCACTATAGTCGGCAGGGTATTATACGTTTGTGGTGATGTTTGTAACACCCAAAAATATTGTTTCAACACCCTCCTTAAAGTATCAGAATCACTTCGTGAGTCGATTAAGCTATGTCCGTCTGTGTGTCCATGTAAACCTTGTGCGCACGCCACATAATTTGATGAAATTTGGACCTACGACTCTTTTGGCCCCAGGACGAACACTATTGAAAATGGTTGAAATCGGTCCATTATTTCACCTAGCCGCAATACAAGCGGACCCCCCAAATAGGACTTTGAGCTCATAATTATGTTAAATGTTCAAGTTTTTCAACAAAAATTGGCAAAACATAGTTTTATATAAATCTAAATAATAATGCTGATTTTTGTACAGATCAGGCCACATTTTACCCTAGCCTACATACAAGTCCCCTTCAGAAAATGCCTTGAATGTTCACAATTCACTTATAAATACTAGTATTCGGCACTAATAACTTGTATATAAACATAAATTCCGAGCATAAATTGTATAAGGATCGGCCCAATTTTTCCCTAGCCCCCATACAACCGGACCTTCCGATTAGAATTTTAGCTCATAACTACGTCAAATATACTAATAAGTATTTTTCCAAAAATTGGCACAACTTAGTTTTATATAGATATAAATAACACTGTCGATTTTTGTAATGATCGGTCCTCCGCCATACAAAGTCCTCTTCTGAAAATGACTCGAATGTCCATAATTCACTAATATCACGATGAAATTTGGCACAAATAAGTTTTATATAAACATAAATCCTGATTTGATAAAGCTATGTCCGTCTTTGTGTCCGTACAAACCTGGGGTGCACGCTACAGTTAGCAATTTTATAGATAATTTGTTAAAATTTAGCACATACTCTTCTAGAGCCAATGACGAAGGCTGTTGAAAATAATTTAAATAATTGAAAACCAAACAAACAGATCCAAAATCCCCTTCCATAAAGGGCTTTGGAGCTCATAATTATGTTAAATGTTTTAGTATATCTGCAATAATCAGTTCAGTTTTATATAAGTCTAAATAATACTGCCGATTTTCGTAGTTATCGGGCCGTATCGTCAAAAAGTCGCACAACTATGTTTTATAAAATCCTTAATGACCTTGATGAGTTTCATAATAATCGGACCTTATTATTAATCTCTCATATATGTAAATCCATACACCAAATGTTAGGCCTTCTTTCAGTAAATCAGTTTTTCTTCAATGAATTTGGAACCAAGGAAAAATTCAACATAAATTCTTTATTATTGAAAAATAATCACATTTAATATTCGTAATTGGTATATATGGTCGGCCACGTCCGATTACAGTTTCTTACTTGGTTTTAGTAGAGAAATTGTCACCTTCGGAACAAGTTCGATTTTGTCGAATCTTATATAGCAACGATAAAAACCTTATAAAATATTGAAATTAATATGTATGAGCATAGATGTGATTTTATGAATATTATCTTTATGAGGATTAGGTTCATTTAAGGACCAAATATTCAGAATTAGAAAGAATAATTTATTTCTAATAACAAAGCAGTTTTGCGATTTCATCTTAATTCGATGATAAAACCCCGATTATACATATGTAGGAGAGGTTTGTGGGGGACAAGATCGACCCATAATCGTCATAAAATTTAGTTCAAAGATTTGATCAATATAAACCCCCTTTGGGGGGTTGGATTTATGCTAAGGTATCGAAACTTTTTCAATAGAAAATATTTGTGGGAAATTACAATCCCTAACATATGGATGGACATTTTAATGTGTTAAAAAATAAAAATAATGGTAAGTATAGCAACATTGATCAGCCACGATGACGAGATGATAAATACAATAATTACATTGTTCTACGAATTTCTTTTAACAATAACTTCGGTTGGATTAAAACTACAAATTGCCTTAAAAATGTTCATATGTTTAAATACTCTTGTTAACGTTTTTAACCCGATATTTAATAATTACAAAAATTCAAAAGCAAATATGGTAAAATGAAAAAAAAAATTTACTATATAAATGAATATAATTTCCATTTGAATTTACATGTGGTGTATTTTGATATTTTTATTTATTAAATTTTTTCGTATTTATTTCAATATTTTTAAAAGCATATTTGTATCAATAATTTAACATTTTTATCAGAAATTGATATACGACGATGAACACAATAAAAATATGTAAAAATAATCAACATACAGCAACACATTCCCAAACTTACCAACAACACGAACATTCTACATGTTTATGTTTTTGTATCGAAAAAAAAAAACTACCTGGTCCATGCCAGAAAATTTCGTACAAGTGCATACTTGTATTTATTTGTATATATATTTATATCCGATGTATGTATAATATTTATATATTTTATTGTTTTTATGTTTAAATATAATTTATTGTTTAATAGTTTACATGCCTTCATGGAGAATGTTTAACATTTTTTCATTGTTTACACTTCATAAATGGTTTTATTGTTATGTCTGTTATTATGATCGACAATTTGCGTATTTTAAGTTTGTTCTTTTGTAAGTAACATTGAAAAAGTTGATCAGTCTAATCTAGGAATATGATATTCGTCTGTTTGCATTACGTTAGTACTAGGGAGCGTATGATTATTATATATGTTTTTAATAATACTCATACGGTCATTTACAATACAAGACAAAAATTTAAATTTAATAATTGTAATTCAAGTTTTGCCAATTACAATTATTTGTAATTGTAATTGGAGAATTTCCAATTGAAATAACTTGTAATTGTGAATCTTGTTTCTTATAATTACATGTAATTTGTAATTAGTAGTACCTAATTTACATGTAATTTTAATTGAAAATTTCAATTACACTTACAAGTAATTGCAATCGGCAAAACTTCAATTACAATAACAAATAATTGTAATTGATTATTGGTCAATTACACATTACAAGTAATAGTAATTGGAAAAAGATATAATTACAATTACAAGTAATTGTAATTGGTTATTGTTCAATTACACATTACAAAGAATTGTAATTGGCCTTATAATTAATTAATTTGTGTAATCATTACAAGTAATTGTAATTGGTTATTGTTCAATTACACATTACAAGTAATTGTAATTAACCTTATAATTAATTACTTTGTGTAATCATTACCCCCCATACCTGTGTGATAGAGATACGAGTCAGATTTTTGTTTAATCTCATAAATTCAAGTCTCAAATTTATACATTTCCCAAATTCGTCTTGTAAGTCTTCATTATTGATTAAAATTTTTTTAATATTGTATAAATTAACACTTTTAAGGTTCTTCAAAGTCTTCATTATCGATGTGAAAAATAAACAAAAGTTTTATTGGATTTAACGTTTTATACTCACCATAAAAAAATATTGGAGGTATATTGATTTTGTCATACCGTTTGTAACACATTGTAATATTGATCGTATGACCATGATCTTGCCATGTACGTTCATCTATCTGCCATTCTATTTTTCCGTTCGCATGTCTGTCTGTTGAAATTACTTTACGATTCAAACGTTAAATAGATCTGCCTCATAAGGGTTTTCGAAATACTCAAGATTTTTAAAATTTCGCCCGGACAAAATCTGTATTTACAAGTGTCCTGTATAAGGGTACCAAATGGAAAGTTAGGAGCAATTCTATACGAGAAAAAGGAGTATCTTTCTTAAATTCTAAAACAATTTTCCAACATGGACATTTTGACAGCGTATATATTTCATTAGCTTATGACACTACAAATTGCGAAGTAGAAATAAGGACATCAATGTTAATTACGTTGCTTCATTGTGGTCACCTTTACTTAGTAGTACACAGTAAAGAAACATTCGAAGTTGCCAGACTACTAACGTAAAGACTGTAACAGGCTGATTAGAAATTACCTCTGAACAGCATCTATGCGAGGAAACAAAGCTTCCTCCAGTCTAGGAACATCGAATAGCTCCTTCTGGCATTTCTCGTGAGAAGTCAATACTCCGTATATACGATAAACATATATACAATTATGTATGTATATGTATTTATCATATATACGGAGTTTATCGTTTATTGATCCAATTGAACTCGATCGATCCTCGATTACGGCAGCTTTGAACGACATTTATATTACGCCGCGTTCGAGGAATAGCGTAAAAATGGCGTACTTCTTGGTAGATCACCGCCTTTAGAAGATATTAAAGTAAATATTCCAAGTAAAACATAGACCCTGGATTTATGGACGCATCAATGCAAAACTCTTTGATTATAGTTTTAGCTGTTATAACAATATGCAAAAGTTTAATAGGTACTTTACTACCTCTACTAAATATTACGAGGATCGGTCATTATTGAACTTATTGCAATGATAATAAAATTTAGCATATACATATATATAGTTGGGAGCAAGTAGTAAAAAAATCGCTTCATAAAAACCTTTATGGTCATAATTATACTCTCCAAAATTCAATCCAAATAATTGGCATAAGCATTGATGCTGGGTATATAAGATTCGTTAAAGTCAAATAAAATACTCTTACTTGTTATTATTGAAGCTTATTAAAGGCGAAACATTATTGCTCAAACTAACTAAATATATAAAAGACCGTGCCACAAAAGAGTTGTATAGAGAAATGAGATGAGCAGAGAGTAGCAGGGCAGCAGAAATGATTTATGATGTTGCAGATGTTTTAAAGTAATATGTTGTCCAAAAAAAAAAAAAAGGCAAAATATGTACTCGAACAAATAAATAATAAAAAAATTGTGTTGCTAAAAAATTTATTACAACAAACTGTTTATAAAGGCCAAAAAGAACATTGTTCATAATGAAAAAGACCAAAAACGAAACAACAAAAATAACAAGAAACATCAACTGAAAACATATACACGAGGACGAACCGTTCATAAGTTGGTTTTATACTTGTATGATGAGAATAAAAAAATGCACACACATACACACACACTCACTCAAGCAAGCATACTCACACACAAGTAATTGGTTTTGAAAAATTATAAAAAGGATACGACTTTAATTAAATGATTGAAAAGAAGTGAAAAAGGATTTTCACTTTATTTTTTAACAAATTATTATACAATAAGGAAGAAAAGCAAAATGATGAACTGGGAAAAAAATAAATAAGAAATAATGATAAATTGAATTGTATTATAAAAATGAAAGTATAACATTTTCGCAATTTATTAGTTTTTGATTAAAATGTCGTTTAGGATTTTGAGCTTTTATCTTTAAATTATAAAAAAAAACATATTTTTAGTGGAATTACTTCCTTAGTCGATTTAACCATGTCCGTCCTAAAGTCTACATGTGTGTGCTTTTAAATGTTATTTATGAAGAACGGGTTAAAATTTTCAATATAATTTGATGGACAGTCAGTCAGTAAGACGGACATTGCTAGATCGTCTTAGAATATAATGATAAATATTGCAATATCCTGCAATAGTTTGAATAAAAATCTAGTAATTATAAAAGTACATAAATCCTTTATTCCTTACAAAACAGAAATTGTGATGTATGAAACCGTACTGCGTGACTAATAAACCTCAAGTACACAAGTACTTAAATTTTAAGCTTAAACTAAGTATGAAAACTTTTTGAAATTCTGTCACATTACAAAATGACTTTTCGCCATATTTTGGACATTAATACTCACTCATATAGTTGACAAAATTTTCGTTTCATTTAACATAAAAAATAGGGAAAAAAATCAACAACGTCAACAGTATTTGAGTGACTGACGTACGCATGTACGTACGTAAGTATAAAAATAAAATGTTTGTTACTGATGATAATGATGATGATGATTAACACGAATTCATTTTTAACAATTTAAACGTTAAGAAGAACATTAAATTTATGTCATTCATAATGTTTAGTTTCATCATCGTCATCATTATCATCATAAAAATTTATTTAAGGCAAAATCTGTTGAAATATTTCAACTCACAAATAACATTGAGTGAAGCATTAAAGTTTGTTTGGCTTTCTTTCGTTTTGAGTTCAAATAAATGTAATGTGATAAAAAGTAAAATTAATTTTTAATTACACGCTTCAATGCATTTAATCGCCGTAGACCAAATATAGCAACGTAATTGCATCAATTTTTGTAGACAGAACATGACTTAATACCAGTACTTATACATCAGTTTTATACTTGTACAATGTTCGAAAAGGAAGACCATATTGTGGAAAAGAGTAGTAGTTATGAAGTTATCTGAATATGTTTGTTGTTTATGTCTAAATTTCCTTCAATATCTTATTACCTTTGTTATGCTCATTGAAGTTGTGTTTAACTTTTAATTTCTTAGTTGCAGTTTCAAAAGATATTTTTAAATATATGTATATTGATGGTCATCCTAAACCCCATCAAAGTTATTTCAATTTTTTTTACGAACAAATAAAGTTACAAAAGAAAACCAAATCTATAACGACTTTACAAAATGTTTGTAGTACGTAGAAAGTTTTAAGTTTTTCATATGATGGCTATTTCAATTTTACGTATTTTTTCTCCCCTCTTATATTTTTGTTTTTATTGTAAAATGTTCATACGTTTGCAACAAATTTGATCATCATTATCAAAACCAATCTCGGACTGAAATTAAGAAAAAAAAAACACGGCAAATGCATTTTATATTGGTTTCACTTATTTGCTGTTTCTAGGTTGTTCTTTTTTCCCAATTCTGTTTTTGTTTGCTGCGGTAAGATGTTTTAAAAAAACATTTTTCTTTTTATTTCTCTGCCTCTGTGTTCTTTGCAGTTGATTTTGTTGTTGATTTCGTTATAAATAAAGAAACCTGTATAAAACCAAAATTACGACCGAGGTAAAGTTCGAATCTTTTTGGTGTGTTCAGTATGAGTGACTTTATATCTGCAACATGAATATTTAAAGATGCTACAAACTTAAAATAAAAATCTTTCACTGGTTACTATTGCCTGATAGTGAGGGAAAGATATGTTTGTGAAAAGTATTAAGGTGGTAGTAATAAGATAAGATAAGATATCAGATAAGCCGAGAACTTTGTTCCTACTTACAAAGAACAGTGGTAAATCTGATATGAACAGAGTTTTCCCAGAACATACCTTTACATGGAATGAACATTCATTGGTGTCACTTCTATAAGATACCTTCCGTTCATCATCATTCAACCCATCACACTTCACATTCATCCGACACACTCATAGAGAACAACATCCGACACACTCACTCTCAATATACGGGCGGGTAAGATCCGTATACCCCTATATTCATCCTGTTTCATATACATTTATCACCAACTCATTTCCAACGCTTAGTTCCACAGTCACTCCTCTGTGGGCTATCTGTTGACTTCGGCAGCAGCATCGAACTTTTAACATTCTCTTCCCGCGAATTTGGGTTGAAACCAAAGCCACTACGTGGATCCCGAAGGAACCTCAACTAACTGACCTGCCAGGACTAATTGACCTGTGGGCATCTGGCCACCCGTAGTACCACCCGTACTAACTAACTAACTAACTAACTAACTAACTAACTAACTAACTAACTAACTAACTAACTAACTAACTAACTAACTAACTAACTAACTAACTAACTAACTAACTAACTACTAACTAACTAACTAACTAACTAACTAACTAACTAACTAACTAACTAACTAACAACTAACTAACTAACTAACTAACTAACTATAACTAACTAACTACTAACTAACTAACTAACTAACTAACTAACTAACTAACTAACTAACTAACTACTAACTAACTAACTAACTAACTAACTAACTAACTAACTAACTACTAACTAACTAACTAACTAACTAACTAACTAACTAACTAACTAACTAACTAACTAACTAACTAACTAACTAACTAACTAACTACTAACTAACTAACTAACTAACTAACTAACTAACTAACTAACTAACTAACTAACTAACTAACTAACTAACTAACTAACTAACTAACTAACTAACTAACTAACTAACTAACTAACTAACTAACTAACTAACTAACTAACTAACTAACTAACTAACTAACTAACTAACTAACTAACTAACTAACTAACTAACTAACTAACTAACTAACTAACTAACTAACTAACTAACTAACTAACTAACTAACTACTAACTAACTAACTAACTAACTAACTAACTAACTAACTAACTAACTAACTAACTAACTAACTAACTAACTAACTAACTAACTACTAACTAACTAACTAACTAACTAACTAACTAACTAACTAACTAACTAACTAACTAACTAACTAACTACTAACTACTAAGAACTAACTAACTAACTAACTCACTAACTACTAACTAACTAACTAACTAACTACTAACTAACTAACTAACTAACTACTACTAACTAACTACTAACTAACTAACTACTAACTACTAACTAACTAACTAACTAACTACTAACTAACTAACTAACTAACTAACTAACTAACTACTAACTAACTAACGAACTAACTAACTAACTACTAACTACTAACTAACTAACTACTACTAACTAACTAACTAACTAACTAACTAACTAACTAACTAACTACTAACTAACTACTAACTAACTAACTAACTAACTAACTAACTACTAACTACTAACTAACTAACTAACTAACTAACTAACTAACTAACTAACTAACTAACTAACTAACTAACTAACTAACTAACTAACTAACTAACTAACTAACTAACTAACTACTAACTAACTAACTAACAACTACTACTAACCTTAAAAACTAACCCCTAACTAACTAACTAACTAACTAACTAACTAACTACCTAACTAACTAGACTAACTAACTGAACTAACTTAACTAACTACTAACTAACTACTAACTAACTACTAAACTAACTAACTAACTAACTAACGAACTAACTAACTACATAACTAACGAACTAACTAACTAACTAACTAACTAGGGAAACACTAACTAACTACTAACGTAACTAACTAACTAACTAACTAACTAACTAACTAACTAACTAACTAACTAACTAACTAACGAACTAACTAACTAACTAACTACTAACTAACTAACTAATTAAAACTAACTACCTACATAAAACTAGTTCCTGAACAGCTTTGAAATGAATAACTAAATTGTATGAAATTCCCCACATATTTCATTCTGATTTCGAACATCTTTGAATTACCTTAATACATATAATACATACATACTTAGTTGTCGTGTTTATTTATTCCGATATATTTATGCTGCTGTTATTTTCTTTGCAGCGCCATCAATTGCATTAAAGATGCACTTATCGGTTTGTTTAAAATACTTATGAGTATAATAATCATGCCTGATTACCCTGTGGTAATAATTGTATTCCTATGAAATAAAATTGATTGAACAGAGATTTCTCTACATTCTTTTTGGAAATTCATTTAATAATTTGAAATTCCTATAATCGTATTATATAATACTTTTTGCAAGTTTCTATTTATATCTCTATTTGTATTTATGGGAATAAGAAATTTATAAATAATTTACAACAATTACGAAATACTTCTAAACATTTGAGAATAAATTTCAAGAGTTAAATACACATTTTCTAAACTAAAGTTGTAAAAACTTTTCTATAAGCTTCATTTGCTTATAATTTTTATTTTTTGTGTTATATTTTTAAGTTTTGAACAAAGTTATTACTGCATATAAATTATACGAGATAGACAAATTCTAGTGCATAACAAAGTCAAATTCATAAAAAAATCCCATTGGTTGCTCCGTATGATCTTTTGTAATAAACAAAAGTTTACCATAATCTTATCCTCTTCGAAACGTGTGCATGTCTGCAATATTTCTTTATAACGTTAGAACAAATGTTAACAGAATAGTACAGTTTAAGGACAATTTATGCGTATAACATTGGTAGTAGAAATTAAAGGTAAACTAATCTCAATCAATCAGATAATATACCAGAAAGTTATCTGATTGTAAATAAAATTTAAAATTGTGTATACCCTCCACCACCATCAGTGGTGATAGAGGGTTTGTCGTTCCGTGTGTAACACCAAGAAATATTCATCTAAGACCCAACAAAGTATATATATTCTGGGTCCTTATCAAATTCTGAGTCGATTTAGCTATGTCCGTCTGTCCGTCTGTGTGTCTGTCTGTCTGTGTAAAACACGCTCACGTTAAAACTAAGCAAAGGAAATAAACCAAATTCACCCAAAATATTTGTAATTATCCTAAGCAGTTTGGTATTGAAAATCAGCAAAATCGGTTCACAACGTGAAAAGTTATGAGTAAAAATTTCAGACTACCTCGAAAAAAATTACGTTTTTTTCATAATTCTTTTGATGTTTTCTCAGAAACTACCAAAGATATTTCGATGAATTTTGTCATACATTATTTTTTCGGAGTAGTGATCAATTATGTTCAAAATCTTTACAATCGATCCAATATTTCCCATAGCCCCCATACAAAGGTATATATTCCCGGAAATTAGTTTATCGTTAATAACTCCCTCAAATATATCGGTATCAACACGTACATGTAAATATAATATGAACAGAAATCATACTGTCGACGTAGATCTCAGTCGGTCCACAATTGGTCTTAGCTCCCATATAAGGTCCTATTCCGAAAATCACCTAAACGCACATATTTCATTGATGAATCAAGCTATTGTGATAAAATTCGAGTTGGATATGTTTTGTGTACATACAAATCATTCTACCAAATTTTTTCCGGATCGGTCCATTATTGGTCATAGCTCCCATATAAGGCCCACTTCCGAAAATCAGTTAAAAGCTCATATTTCATTGTCAACTAAAGCTATTTTGATGAAATTCGACACAAATATGTTTAGTCGAAATACAAATCATTCTACAAAATTTTTTACGGATCGGTCCATAATTGGTCATAGATCCCATATATGGCCCACTTCCGAAAATCATTTAAAAGCACATATTTCAATGCCAAGTAAAGCTATATTGACAAAATTCGACACAAATATGTTTTGCCTAAACATGAATAACTCTACGAAATTTTTTCCGGATAGGCCTATAATTGGTCATAGCTCCCATATAAGGTCCACTTCCGAAAATCACTTAAACGCATATATATCATTGAATTCTAAAGCTATTGGGATAATATTCGACTCGAATATGTTTTGTGTACGTACCAATCATTTTATAAATTTTTTACGGGTCAGTCCATTATTGGTCATAACTCCCATATAAGGTCCACTTACGAAAATCACTTAAAAGCACATATTTCATTATCAAATAAAGCTATCTTGATAAAATTCGACACAAACATGTTTTGTCTAAATATGAATCACTCTGCGAAATGTTTCCCGAATAGGCCCATAATTGGTCATAGTTCCCATATAAGGTCCACTTCCGAAAAGCACTTAAACACATATATTTCATTGAATTCTAAAGCTATAGGGGTAAAATTCGACTTGAATAAATTTTGTGTACATATGAATCATTCTACCACTTTTTTCTCGGATCGGTCCATTATTGGTCATAGCTTCTATATAAGGTCCACTTCTGAAAATCACTTAAACACACATATTTGATTGTCAAATAAAGTTAATTTGAGAAAATTCGACACAAATATATTTTGTCTTTACATAATTCACTCTACGAAATTTTTTGCGGATAGGCATATAAAACATTGTACCAAATTTTTTCTGGATCGGTCCATATTTGGTAATAGGTCCACTTCAAAAAATCCCTTAAACGCACATATTTAATTTTCAAATAAAGATATCTTGATAAAATGTGATTTGTGTACATATGAATCACTCTGCGAAAATTTTCCGGATAGGCCCTTAATTGCTCATAGCTCCTATATAAAGTCCACTTCCTAAAGTCACCTAAACGCACATATTTCATTGATTAATAAAGCTATTGGAGTAAAATTAGACCTGATCTTTGTCTGCATATAAATCATTATACGAAATTGTTTCCTGATCAGTCCATTATTGGTCACAACTCCCATATTCTGTGTATAGATACATCATTCTATTAAAATGTTTTCGAACTGGCGTATTAATATACATTTTCCTGGACCTAATCAAAATTAGTTCGACAAAAATTTCGGCAAGTTATCTAAAAATTAGATAGTTAGATGGGTTTCAATAAAAAGTAGTTTGCTGGTGGAGGGTATTTAAGATTCGGCATAGCCGAATATAGCACTCTAACTTGTTTTTTGTAGCATTCATAATTTTTCATCGCATAAAATTTCAGCTCACGCTATATGCATAAATTTTTTGTTTTAGTGCTGCTTTCAAATTGAGCTTGTAAATTTAAGAATATAAATGCCAAAAAACATATGTATTTTTATACGAGTAACTTTAATATTTTTTAACAAACTTTTGTTTAATAAATAAGAAGGTTAAATGTATGTATTCGGTTAAGATGGAACTTGTATACCCACGTGTCCTCAATTTAAAGTGAATTGGAACAAGTTAGAGTGCTATATTCGGCTATGCCGAATCTTAAATACCCTCCACCAGCAAGCTACTTTTTATTGAAACCCATCTAACTATCTAATTTTTAGATAACTTGCCAAAATTTTTGTCGAACTAATTTTGATTAGGTCCAAAAAAATGTATATTAATCCGCCAGTTCGAAAACATTTTAATAGAATGATGTATCCATACACAGAATATGGGAGTTGTGACCAATTATGGACTGATCAGGAAACAATTTCATATAATGATTTATATGCAGAAAGAGATCAAGTCTAATTTTACTCCAATAGCTTTTTTAATCAATGAAATATGTTCGTTTAGGTGACTTTAGGAAGTGGACATTATATAGAAGCTATGAGCAATTAAGGGCCTATCTGAAAAATTTCGCAGAGTGATTCATATGTGCACAAATCATATATTATCAAGATATCTTTATTTGATAATTAAATATGTGCGTTTAAGGGATTTTTTGAAGTGGACCTATTACCAAATATGGACCGATCCAGAAAAAATTTGGTACAATGTTTTATATGCCTATCCGCAAAAAATTTCGTAGAGTGATTTTTGTAAAGACAAAATATATTTGTGTCGAATTTTCTCAAATTAACTTTATTTGACAATGAAATATGTGAGTTTAAGTGACTCTCAGAAGTGGACCTTATATAGAAGCTATGACCAATAATGGACCGATCCGAGAAAAAAGTGGTAGAATGATTCATATGTACACAAAACTTATTCAAGTCGAATTTTACTCCTATAGCTTTAGAATTCAATGAAATATATGCGTGTAAGTGATTTTCGGAAGTGGACCTTATATTAGAACTATGACCAATTATGGGCCTATTCGGGAAAAATTTCGCAGAGTGATTTATATTTGGGCAAAACATATTTGTGTAGAATTTTATCAAAATAGCTTTATTGGATAATGAAATATGTGCTTTTAAGTGATTTTCGTAAGTGGGCCTTATATGGGAGTTATGACCAATAATGGACCGACCCGTAAAAAATTTATAAAATGATTTGTACGTACACAAAACATATTCAAGTCGAATATCATCCCAATAGCTTTAGAATTCAATGAAATATATGCGTTTAAGTGATTTTCGGAAGTGGATTTTATATGGGAGCTATGACCAATTATAGGCCTATCCGGGAAAACTTTCGTAGAGTTATTCATGTTTAGGCGAAACATATTTGTGTCGAAGATAGCTTTACTAGACATTGAAATATGTGCTTTTAAGTGATTTTCGGAAGAGGGCCTTTTACGGGAGCTATGACCAATAAGGGACCGATCCGTAAAAAAAATAGTGAAATGATTTGAGTGCACACAAAACATATTTCTGTCGAATTTTATCCCGATAGCTTTAGAATTCAATGAAATATGTATATGCGTTTAAGTGATTTTCGGAAGTGGACCTTATATGGGAGCTATGACCAATTACGGGCCTATCCGGAAAAAATTCGTAGAATGATTCATGTTTAGATAAAATATATTTGTGTCGAATTTTATCAATATAGCTTTGCTTGGCATTGAAATATGTGCTTTTAAGTCATTTTCGGAAGTGGGCCTTATATGGGATCTATGACCAATTATGGACCGATCCGTAAAAAAAATTGTAGAATGATTTTTATGTATACAAAACAGATTTGTGTCGAATTTTATCCCGATAGCTTTATAATTCAATGAAATATATGCGTTTAAGTGATTTTCGGAAGTGGACCTTATATGGGAGCTATGACCAATTTTGGCCCTATCCGGAAAAAATTTCGTAGAGTGATTTATATTTCGACTAAACATATTTGTGTCGAATTTCATCAAAATAGCTTTAGTTGACAATGAAATATGAGCTTTTAAATGATTTTCGGAAGTGGGCTTTATATGGGAGCTATGACCAATAAGGAACCGATCCGTAAAAAATTTGGTAGAATGATTTGTATGTATACATAACATATCCAACTCGAATTTTATCACAATATCTTTATCCATCAATGAAATATGTGCGTTTAGGTGATTTTCGGAAGAGGACCTTATATGGGAGCTATGACCAATTATGAACCGACTGAGCTCTACGTTGACAGTATGATTTCTGTTCATATTATATTTGCATGCACAAAATTTTGTGTTGATAGCGATATACTTGAGGGAGTTATTAACAAAAACCAAATTCCGGGAATATATACCTTTGTATGGGGGCTATGGGAAATATTGGATCGATTGGAAAGATTTTGAACATAATTCATCACTGCCCTGAAAAAATAATGTGTGACAAAATTCATCGAAATATCTTTGGTAGTTTCTGAGAAAACTTCAAAAGAAATATGAAAAAAAACGTAATTTTTTTCTAGGTAGTCTGAAATTTTTACTCATAACTTTTTACGTTGTGAACCGATTTTGCTGATTTTCAATACCAAACTGCTTAGAATAATAGTAAATATTTTGGGTGAATTTGGTTTATTTTCGTTTCTTAGTTTTAACGTGAGCGTGTTTTACACAGACAGACAGACGGACATAGCTAAATCGACTCAGAATTTGATAAGGACCCTGAATATATATACTTTGTTGGGTCTTAGTTGAATATTTCTTGGTGTTACACACGGAACGACAAACTTATATATACCCTCTATCACCACTGATTTTGGTGGAGGGTATAAAAAGCAGGTGAATATAGGTATAAGTATATGGACTTATGTAAGTTATTATAAGTTAGAGAAATGGGGCTTTCATAGGTCAAATTATGTTAAGTTTTATTGTAACCCAAATTGTGTATACCCTTCACCTTCGTGAGAAGGGTATATATAAGTTTGTCATTCTTTGAAATTCATACAATATAATTTTCCGAACCTATAAAGTATGTATATATACTCTCCTTATAGATAACAAAGTCAATTAAGCCATGTCCGCCTGTTTGTCCTTCTATGTGTCTGTAGAAATCAATTTTCTGAAGACCCCAGATATCTTCGGGATCCAAGACTTCAATAATTCTGTCATACATGCTTTCGAGAAGTTTTTTATTTGAAATCAGCAAAATCCAGCTATAAATAACGGAGATATGAGCAAAAACGCGATACAACTTCTGAAAATTTCATCAAAAAAGAAAATTTTTTGAGATAAAGATTTTAAATCGTTGGTAGGGAACTGGGGCCCTTTTCGTTTACAATGTTTTATAAATGTGCAATATATCAATAACTTTCTTAGTTTCTCTGTATTGTTGATACAAATATTATATTATTTCTTTATGTGTATTAAATATGCTCCTACAAATCAAGTTCAATCATTGAACATTTTAAATTTAACTCTGCTCATTAACTGAACTTTGTTAGATATCGATTACTATAAACACACAAAAAATACCAATATTATCCGTTAGAATACCTATGCGTATGCTCGACTATAATATTTCTTATTATTTTAGTTTGAACCATCATTGTTCACTGCGAACCAGCCACAAACAATGGTGTAAAAATCATAATATTATTTTTAGACCTTGGCTTTGGTATGTTTTGGAATTTACCCTTTCCTCTTCATTAAGAATATCCATATCATCACATATCATATACATAAATATGCATGTATGTATGTCATGTTTATGTAAACATGCCTCTATAGTGTTGACAGTGGGCCTTATCTGTATACAAAAACGCATCTGAATGGGAATATATGGGTAATTTCATGTCAAGTGACCCAACACAAAAAAAAAAACGATTTGATTTGATGAAATTTTACCAAGGTTAGTACTACTGGATAGCAGGCCAGACAAAAGTGATTAACTTGTTAACAAAATGGAGTTCTCTTAACATTTATATTATCCGCCATGTCGGCGATGCTCATTGGGCTCGATGCTGAGAAATGTTAGGACCATCCATCTTCTAAAGCCGAATATTGTACACGGTATGCATGACATTCATGAGAACTAGAAACATTCAAGAAAGTTTTAGTTTACCCTATACACACATACATATAAACATTAGAGTGTCCCGAGGAACAGCTTTTTTTAGAATATCATGTAGAAATATCTCTACATGACCATGGAATGGACCTAATTAAAATCCTAACGTTAGTATGATTTCTAAAAAAAAATATATCTCCAATTTATTTATTTTTTTTTTTTTTTTTTGAGATCGGTCTCAAAAATTACCTAATTTTGAGCTGATTACGGTAAAAATAATTAAAATTGTTTTTAGAGTATTTTATGTCTATAAAAATTGATTTTTGGTGGGTTTGAGAGGTATATTATTTGTCTTAATTTTAAGTTTATACAAAAAAAATATTTAGAAAATTGTTTGCCATTTAATTTGATCCATTTCAGAATTTTTTAGATTATTTTGGAATTTATGTGTCCCTTATAATGCATTAAAAGTAGTTTTATGGACTAGAAACACTCTAAAAAAATGTTTTCATTATTTTTTCCGTTATAAGCTCAAAATTACGGAATTTTTGATACTCGTTTCAAAAAGATTGCAGACAATTTTGTTTAACATATTGTAATGAGATCAAGATTTTCAATCGCTCTTAGGGAACTGAGGACCTTTAAAATAAATATATTTTTGATTTTTCTCGTATTTAGTATATTAATACGCATCGTTTGAGAGGTATTCCTACAAAAAAGTAGTCCATGGGACATCCTAGTATATATATGTATGTATGTAGTCGATGGTATGTATTTGTAACTTCTGTGTATATGTGTAGCCTATATGCATGTATGTATGTGTGTGTATATGTTTCGCCCATGTGTCAAATGAACTCACGTACTTGATGTTGTTTCATGTTTCCTTTTTTTTGTATGAATTAACAAGAAGTTACCTTTCACCACATTTTTACCTTTCTACTACATTTTTTGTGTTTCTGCTATTGCTACTAATCATCACTACTAGCACTACTCATACTACAAATATAGCCTTTTTCCCATATTTTTTCCTATGGATATTATACACAGCTAATTAAAATGGTTTTTCATTAGTTTATTTTCTTTTTTTTCGGCCGCATTCATTAATGAACATAAATATACTTACAAACATGGAAGAACATGCAAATATATGCATGTAGGTATATGTACATATGTATATGAGTATTAGGGTGGGTCCAAAAAAAAAAAAAAAACGAAATAAACTAAAACAAGAAACAAGATAGAGTGCTATATTCGGCTATGCCGAATCTTTGGATAACTTGGTAAAATTTTAATAAAGTCCAGAAAAATTTATATTAATAGGACAGTTCGAAAACATTTTAATAAAATGATCTATACCCAGTTTTTAAATATTGAGCATTGTATTGCTTGCTATTCGTTGCAATAGACTTCTGAAATACTGATTAAAATCTTATTAAGATATCGATTATGTGGCAATTGTAATACATTATATCATAGTGTGTTACAAACATCAGCATAGACGCATAATAGACTCTACACTATAGTGGTGTAGGATATAGCAAGGACTTTAAAAATGTTTTCTTTGTATTTGGCTCTGCATTGCCAACATCCACAACTATTCCAATCAAACGGTGCTATCCTAATGAGTATGTAGTCTTTACAAACATATGTGTATGAAAATACATATTATACACATATTTACAGGTATAGAATGGTTCAATGACTAAACTAACAAAAAGTTAAATAAACTCCAAAATATTGTGAACCAAAAAAAATCACGAATGTATAGTGGGTTAGAGCTGTTATTTGTAACCTCTAAGACGTAAATCATATTTTCAAATATAATACATCCATCAAATCAGAATCACTTTATCCGTGCATCTGTCCATCCTTCCAGAGACCGTGAGGCCTCGAAGATATGAGAAAAATTCGGAACCACGACATGAAAGGGGATTTTTTGTCACTGTACCAAACACAACAAAATCAGCTTAATATGTAATGCATTGTCGTAAAAAGTTTGTCTTTTGAATAAAAACCAACAAAGTATATACATTCTGGGTCCTTATCAAATTCTGAGTCGATTTAGCTATATCCGTCTGTTTCTGTAAAACACGCTCACGATAAAACGAAGCAATAGAATTACCCAAATTCACCCAAAATATTCTTCCTTTTCCTAAGTTGTTTGGTATTGAAAACGAGCAAAATCGGTTCACATCGGGAAAAGTTATGATTCAAAATTTACACATTCTGATGTAATTTTTACGAATATTATTCCATGAAAATCATCATACTTTCGTTTCTACACGAGTGCTTGATTGTTGTTGAAAATTGGAGGAATCGGTCCACAATTTCATATACCTCCCATACAGAAGTACATATTCCCGTAAAATGAGTTTTTTGTTAATTTGATATCTTCACAAAATTTTACAAATTAAAAAATCAATAGAATTCATTTCTAGATCGGTCCATAATTGGACATAGCTCCCATACAAGGTCCCCTCAAGAAAATCACTTAATAGCACATAACTGATTAAAAAATTAAGATATCCATATAAAATTTGGAACAAGTATTGCTCATATGCACAGAAATATTACTATGAAAATTTTTTTCCGATCGGTCCATAATTGGTCATAGCTCCCATACAAGGTCCCCTCCCGAAAAACACGAAATTAAGATATCCATATAAAATGTGTTACAAGTTTTGCACATATATAGAGAAATATTACTGTGAATTTTTTTTCTGATTGATCCATAATTGGCCATAGCTCCCATACAAGGTCCCCTCCCGAAAATCATTTAAACGCACATAACTCATTACTAAATTAAGACATTCATACAAAATTTGGTACAAGTATTGCTCTTGGATACAGAAATATTACTGTATAATTTTTTTCACGACCGGTTCTTAATTGGTCATAGCTCCCATATAAGGTCCCGAAAACCACTTAAACGCACATAACTCATTATTAAATTAAGATATCCATATAAAATTTGGTAAAAGTATTGCTTTTGTATACAAAAATATTAGTATGAAATTTTTTCCGATCGGTGCATAATTGGTCATAGCTCCCATACAAGGTCCCCTTCAGAAAATCACTTAAACGCACAAAAATGATACAGATACAGAATTTAGCCAAAATTTTGTCTTAATATACATAATTGGTCATAGCTCCCATACAAGGTCCTCTTACGAAAATCTCTTAAACGCACATTACTCATTACCAAATTTCAAATTTCAAGATTTTTTCACGATCGGTTCTATCATGGGTGCGATGGGTCCCATACAATTTTCCCTTCCGAAAATCACTTACTTATTACTTAATTACGATATAGATACAAAATTTGACTACAGTATAGCTTTTATGGTTAAAGAATTTTTTACGATCGTTCTATAATTGATCATATCTCACATACTAGGTCCTGTCTCGAAAATCACTTTAATCGTATTTGACTAGTTGCATTAACAATTTGTGTAGAACAATATTATATTTATTTTGAATATCCTTAAATCTATCACACACATGCATACATGCATTATTAAATATAGCTAAAGCATATCTTAGAGCGCTATAAAAATATAGAAGAAAAGTGCGTTTGTAATGTTCAATAAATCTCGTAATTGTAATAGACTCAAGCTGTTTAAATCTTGGAGTTTTCTATTTAAGACATTAGAAAACGTATTTCTACAAATATTTGATCAATTAACAAAGTATTAACATAAAAGTAGTTGGTGGAGGGTATTTAAGATTCGGCTCCACCGAACATAGCACTCTAACTTTTTAACATATCATTTGTTTTGATGATGGGTGTATACATTTCGTTATAGCCGAACGTACCTCTATATTTAACTTATTTCTAGTTTCGTTGGTTGATTGTATTTACAGTAACGTATAAATATTTAAATAATTTTCCATACACCGGGAACATGTTTTTAAGATTATAATGAATTAAAAAAATATATAATAAATATTGTATATTAAAAAGTCATAAGACAGATTTTATAAATTTAATGTTTTTTCAGCCAATGATTTCATACCCTATGTATAGATCTTTATCAAATATTTGCAATTTATCCAGGTTTTAGTTTTCAATTGGAAGGCATAGAAAATTTCCATTCCCTTTACATAGACGAATGGTGTCCATAAATAAGCCTCATCCATCTTAGATATTTCTATCATTATTTCACTATAAACTACCAAGTTTTTTTCTTCAGTGTAAAGACTTCAACAGAATTTCTACTTGTAAAATGTTTTGTTGTCTTCCATTATTATTTCTATACTATTTCCAATTGTTTTTTTAGCAGTATTATTTCTGATATCTCTATTTTTTCACTTTTTAGTATTCATTACATATAACTTCAATTGAACCGAAAATATAAGTTAATAAGTTTTGCTAGTATGTGTGTTCCTGCCACATGCCATCATCCAGCCTAATTAATGTCAGAACAGACAAACAAACGATGACATTTTTTGTCAACGATTTGTATGTATTTGTTATTTTCTTCTTCTATTCTGTTTTCACTCCTACGAGTATGTGTTTCCTTTAGTACTCATCACATGCTGATTATCATTGATTGGTATGACTTTTAATTAGTTTAACATCTTAATTACAGGTTTGGTGTAATAGGTTTTGCTGGGGTAAACCGAAGAAGAAACAAAAAAAATTAAAAACATTTTTTTTCTATAAAATATCTGCGATTAACAAAGTGATTTCCAAGAAACTTTTGTATCATATTTAGTTTGATAGTTGGGAAGTTATAAAATAAGTATGTAATGATGTAATATCAAAAACTGTTTGTAATATTAAGAAGATACGTGACTGGAAGTAAATTTTTCTCGAATTTTTGTGGCTGGTGGCTGGGTGTAAGAATAAAAAGTTATACATATTTTAGATTGATTTCAAACTGATAGCGAGAATGACTAAGATTTAAGAGAACATATCCAGAGGAATATGTGCTTAAATATATTAAAATCGGCTATAAATGGGTGTGGGGGGTTAAACTCTTTACTAGGATCGTGTATTTAAAATTTCACATTTACCTCGTAGAAGCTTGTATATGACTACATATTTGGAAATTTTTGCAAGGAATATTATTCCATATATTTGTATACCCTCCACCGCCATCAGTGGTGATAGAGGGTATATATAAGTTTGTCGTTCCGTGTGTAACACCAAGAAATATTCATCTAAGACCCAACAAAGTATATATATTCTGGGTCGTTATGAAATTCTGAGTTGATTTGGCTATGTCCGTCTGTCTGTCTGTGAAAAACACGCTCACGTTAAAACTAAACAAAGGAAATCAACCAAATTCACCAAAATATTTACCTAAGCAGTTTGGTATTGAAAATCGGTTCACAACGTAAAAAGTTATGAGTAAAAATTTCAGACTACCTCGAAAAAAATTACGTTTATTTCATAATTCTTTTGAAGTTTTCTCAGAAACTACCAAAGATATTGCGATGAATTTTGTCAGACTTAATTTTTTTAGGGCAGTGATCAATTATGTTCAAAATCTTTACAATCGATCCAATATTTCCCATAGCCCCCATACAAAGGTATATATTCCCGGAAATTAGTTTATCGTTAATAACTCCCTCAAATATATCGGTATCAACACGAAATTTTGTACATGCAAATATAATATGAACAAAAATCATAATATCAACGTAGATCTCAGTCGGTCCACAATTGGTCATAGCTTCCATATAAGGTCCACTTCCGAAAATCACTTAAACGCACATATTTTATTGATGAAAAAATCTATTGTGATAAAATTCGAGTAAAATGTGTTTTGTGTACATACAAATCATTTTACAAATTTTTTTACAGATCGGTCCATTACAGCTCCCATATAACCCCACTTCCAAAAATCACTTAAAAACACATATTTCAATGTCAAATAAAGCTATCGTGATAAAATTGTTTTGTATTTATATGAGTCACTCTACGAAATTTTTTCCGGATAGGCCCATAATTGGTCATAGCTCCCAAATAAGGTCCACTACCGAAAATCACTAAACGAATATATTTCATTAAATTCTAAAGCTATAAGGATAAAAGTCGACTTGAATATGTTTTGTGTGCATATAAATCATTCTACCACTTTTTTCCCGGATCGGTAAATTATTGGTCATAGATCCCATTTAAGGCCCATTTCCGAAAATCACTTAAATGCACATAATTCATTGTCAAATAAAGTTATTATGATAAAATTCGACACAAATATGTTTTGTCTTTATATGAATCACTCTACGAAATTTTTTCCGGATAGGCTCCCATATAAGGTCCACGTACGAAAATCACTTAAATGCATATATTTTTTGAATAATAAAGCTATCGGGATAAAGTACGACTTGAATATGTTTTGTGAGCATATAAATAATTCTACGGAATTTTTTTCCAGATCGGTCCATAAGTTGTCTTAGCTCCCATACAAGGTTTACTTCTGAAAATCACTTAATACCACTTAGTTCGTTATTAAATGATTATATCCGGATAAAATTCGACTAGAATATGTTCTGTGTATAGATATATTATTAATATTGATGTTTTAGAACTGGCCTATTAATATACATTTTTCTGGACTTAATTAAAATTAGATTGATATATGCATAACAATACGGAAACAACAATTTTGCCAAGTTATCTAAAAATTAGATAGTTAAATGGGTTTTAATTAAAAATAGCTTGCTGGTGGAGGGTATTTAAGATTCGGCACAGCCGAATATAGCACTTTAACTTGTTTTATTTCGAAATTTCAAGTGGGACGGATGCCACGCCCATATACAAACTTAGTATTTAAAGTCTCGTATCTCAGAAAGTACAACAGTAAGAGAGTTTTTTTCGGACAAAATGGGCGGAATGGCTATAGTGGGCGTGGCACCTTCCATATTAAGAAAATAATAAATATCTGAGAAAATATAACAGATAGAGTCCTCAAATTTTGTCGGAACCACTTTAGTGTCAATATGATTATTTAAGGAAAAAGGAGGCGGACTAGAAGTAGGGGGCGTGACACCTCCCATATAAATTAAATACAAAAACTGGCTTATCTGGGAAACTATTAGAGTTAAAATCTTAAAATTTTTCACGAAGAACTTTAACATCCATGTAAACATTTTGGGTAATAAATTGGCGGACTAACAGTGGGGGGGCGTTGCTCCTCTCATATGAATAAAATATACAAAAATTCGTTTATCTGGAAACTAATAGTGCTAGCTTCTTAAAATTTTGCACGAAGAACTTAATATTTATTTGAACATTTTGGGGAAAAAGGGCGGACTTTCATTAGGGGGGCTTGAAACCCCCATATGAACTAAATAGAAAATTTCGTATATTTGAGAAACTATTAGAGCTAAAATTCTCAAATTTTGCAAGAACAACTTTGACATACATGTGAACTATTTCCAGAAATATTATTCTTGAAATGCATTTCATACTGTACTAACTACTTAATCCTTAAATATATTTTTTTCACAAGTAATAATTCATTTGAAATCGTTTGACAAATAGTTTCTGCTTCTAAAGATACAGTTTAATGTACAATGACATGGTTGGAATCTATTTACACGCAAACAATATATTAATGGTAGTATATGTTGCATGCAACAATCAATAGTAATTCAACCATGAAATATTATGTTCTGGCAACTAAACTTAGCTACTTTTATAATATATTTTTTTAAAGAAACTTCATACATATTTTATCAATCTTTTTAACAAAATACTCTATAGTACATCTTAAACATTTCTTTGAAAAAGAAAAATTTTGTTTCTATTAAAAAAAGAAAAAAAAAACTAAAAAAAAACAAACGAAAATTGTCGCAGTTGCAATAGAAAAATTATAAAAGTACTTTTCACTAAATTTATGTTGCACATTAAAATGTTAAAGCATAAAACCCAAACATTCAACGAATGTATGATGCAATATTTTATGGTACAAACAAAAAAATGTTCAATCTACAAGTACCAACAACAGTTGCATAAAACGCACAAACTTACTTTAACATACAAACAACTGTCGAAAAAAATGAAATGAATCGACAAATATTGAAGAAAAAGATTTTGAAAATAAAATTGCATAAACTATGTATACGGGAGCATGTATGTATAAGTGTATAAACTAAAAAAACAGTGAAGAGTAAAATTACCGCAGTGAGAACCCTTTACTGTTCAAGGACTATTTCAGACTCAAGTCGTCTATTTTGTTGTGTAAAATCGAACCTCTTATTAAACGATCTATTTGTAATGTCATATTACGTGATAAAATAATGCTAATATAAAACAAGTAAGAGTCTTGTAGAAACTTATTTATGTCGAATTTCATCGCTATACTTTTATTTTTAAGCCATTAATGAGCGTTAACGTCATTTTCTGAAGGGGTTAGGATCTTATAACACATGTTTATACCGAATTTCACCGCTATAGATGCTTCTATTAGACAGTTATGTGCGGTAAAGTCATTTTCGGAAGGGGACCTTATATGGCGGGTAGGGCCAATTATGGGGTGATCCTTATAAAATTTTACAAGAGATTTAGGTTCCTATAAAAAATGTTTATGCCGAATTTCACCGCGATAAGCGCAAAACTCATTTTCTGAAGGGACCTTATTTGGCGGGTAGAGTCAATTATGGGCCGATCCTTATAACATTTTAAAACATGTTTATGCCGAATTTTACCGCTATAGATGCTTCTTTTAGACAGTTATGAGCGTGAAAGTCATTTTCTGAAAGGAGACCTTATATGTGGGATTGGCGAAATCGTGAACCAATATTGCACAGAAAAAAATATGCACAATTTTTTTCTTAACAATCGTTTGCTTAAATTTAATTTCGATTTTTATAAATATTTTTATTTGGGATTATAACGAATTTGTTTGATGTTCACACAGAAGGAAAATATTTTCTAACAAACACTTTATTGAAATAAATTTAACTTTCAGTAAATATTTTTACTGATTCAATAAATGTTTTTGTTTGAGTTTTATTTTTATGTCAGCATATGGAATACAACAATAAAACCAGTTTTGGAATGTACTAAAATGAATTGATATAATTCTTATTTGGTTTATAACATTTAATGTATAAGTGTTTCAGTTTTCACAGTACAAAATAATAGTTTCTAGAATTAGAAACGTTTTCTTAAAAATGATGTAAGTATATATGTAATTTTTTTACTACTTTTAGTTTTAAATATTTTTTGTAAAATTTTTGTTAAAATTTAGTATATATTTTTTAACAAAATTTTTATAGATTCAATAAAAAATTTTCTTATTATTATTGCCAAAATACAATAAATAATTTAACTGTTTCAGATAACATATTTGCTTGAATTTCAGTACAAATACTAATAACTTGTGTTATTGTTTCAGTAAAATAATTGTTTGGAAATGTTGCGATTATTTATTAATATTTTTCGTAAATAGTATATTATTTTAATAAGAAAAATCCTGAAATTTTTTCAATAAAGAATTTACGAATTTGAGTACTTGATTTTACGAATTTCGTGATAGGTCCTATTTTAGTAAAAAAAATACTTAGCTTTATGAATTTTTTGTTTGATTTTGAATTCCATTTTTTTCTGTGTGCCCACACGAAATTCGTAAAATCAAGTACTCAAATTCGTAAATTCTTTAGTGAAAAAATTTCAGGATTTTTCTTATTAAAATAATATACTATTTACGAAAAACATTAATAAATATTCACAACATTTCCAAACAATTATTTTACTGAAACAATAACAAAAGTTATTAGTATTTGTACTGAAGTTCAAGTAAATATGTTATCTGAAACAGTTAAATTATTTATTGTATTTTGGCAATAATAATAAGCAAAATTTTTTATTGAATCTATAAAAATTTTGTTAAAAAATATATACTAAATTTAAACAAAAATTTTACTAAAAAATTTAAAACTAAAATTTGTAAAAAATTACATATATAATTACAACATTTTTAAGAAAACGTTTCTATTTCTAGAAACTATTATTTTGTGCTGTGAAAACTGAAACACTTATACATTAAATGTTATAAACCAAATAAGAATTATATCAATTCATTTTAGTACATTCCAAAACTGGTTTTATTGTTGTATTCCATATGCTGACATAAAAATAAAACTCAAACAAAATCATTTATTGAATCAGTAAAAATATTTACTGAAAAGTAAATTTATTTCAATAAAGTGTTTGTTAGAAAATATTTTCCTTCTGTGTGAACTTCAAACAAATTCGTTATAAACCCAAATAAAAATATTTATAAAAATCGAAATTAAATTTAAGCAAACGATTGTTAAGAAAAAAAATGTGCATATTTTTTTCTGTGCATTTTCAATACCAAACAACCTGCATCACTAAAAACATCTGCGCAAAATCTGCTCTCTAGCTATTCCCGTTTGGAAATTCTAGTGTTTTAAACAGGTAGACAGACAGACGGACAAACGGACGTGCATGGCTAGATCGTCTTAGAATCTTAGGTTTTAGGTCTTAGAATCTTAGGTTTTAAGTATTTCATTCCGTTCATTCAAGAAAGTCTCTTTTGGATTGCCTGTAAAAGCAATAGGGAAGATATATAACGTGTATAAAATGATAAAGAACAAGTAAGAATGCTATGTTCGGCTATACCCACCATCAAATCATGTGTCTTAAATTTTAAGTTTTTTTGCTACCACAATCAAATCATGTATTGGATTTATTCTAAACTGTGATGGAAGCACTTATTTTATCATATTTTAATTTTTTTATGATTTATTTTGGATCAATATGGCCCGATGCTCACAACATTTGACAGAAAGATTTTAGACCCTACAAAACTAGTTCATGACGTTAATGTCATTGTAAGAGAAAGGCCATAAATAAAGGTCAATTATGGACCAATGCTCAAAAACTTTGACAGTTAGAATAATGTTTATATAAAGCTTGTTTATGTCGAATTTGTTGCTATTCTTTAATATTGAAGCAAGTTATAGTTAAGGGCGTTAAAGCCATTTTATAAGGGAAACCTTATAAAATGGAACCGATCCATTTCCAATATTTGGCAGAGAGATTTTAGTTTCTATAAAACAATTATGTACGTCGACCTTGATTTCATGTATGTGTGTATGTATGTATGTATGTATGTATGTATGTATGTATGTATGTATGTATGTATGTATGTATGTATGTATGTATGTATGTATGTATGTATGTATGTATGTATGTATGTATGTATGTATGTATGTATGTATGTATGTATGTATGTATGTATGTATGTATGTATGTATGTATGTATGTATGTATGTATGTATGTATGTATGTATGTATGTATGTATGTATGTATGTATGTATGTATGTATGTATGTATGTATGTATGTATGTATGTATGTATGTATGTATGTATGTATGTATGTATGTATGTATGTATGTATGTATGTATGTATGTATGTATGTATGTATGTATGTATGTATGTATGTATGTCGAAAAATATATTTTTTTCTAAAAAAAGTACAACAATGCGCACAACTAATCGGCAAGGAATAACACACCAACGAGATCGATGACTTTCGAGCCTTTGGAAAACCTGACATCAAGGTCGACGTTTCCCTTTGTATAATTGTCATATAGGAGATAGTACTGTTACCGAAAACAGTGGATATATTTACTTTTGCACTGCAAGGGCACGAAAGCCTTTTGAAGAAATCGCCACGACGCTAGGAGATATCCAATTGCCTGGAACCTATTTTATGCCATAAGGCTTTGCGTAAACAAAATACATATGGAATTTCAATTTATTTTCCTTCCGAAGTATTATCGTTTTTTAGAGCTTTAGTACATATCGGAATACCTGAGAGTATACTTGTTTTAATAATCATATAATAATCATACGCATCCATGGTTATATCCATAAATTTACTATAATATGTATAATAATTTGAAATTGCTAAAAATTTTAAATAACAGTCTGAAAGTAATCTAAATTATCAGCTTATTTTGAATATGTTTCTGTTGTTTGGAGTCATTTTCTCAAAGGGACTTTTATGGGGTATAAAGGAAATAATGGACCGATTCTAATTTAAAAAATTTTCTTAGACACTGTTTATACAATTATATGCGAGTGTATTTGTATAAAAAAGGGAAAATATTTTATATGAAATTGTAAAAACATTCTATAATTCTTTGTATATCTGTGTGTGGTTATGCGTATATTTGTGTGTATTTATGTATATGTTCGTGTAACAAAAACTCTAACATATTTTTAAAAATAAAAAAGTAGCAACCAAAAAATTACAAAAAAAAAAAACGTATATTGTGTACAATTTCCTTTTTATGGCTCTCAAGAGTGGTAATAAATTTCGTGCGATACTATTTCCGTTGAATGTGAATGCAGTTTTTATTCAGTTTCCTTCCACATGCTCACGCTCATTTTATTTCTGTGCGAATGAGTGTTTGTGTGCATTTATAGGTTTGCTTATGTGTGTGTGTATGCAAGTAAGCATATGGATTTTTGTATTTTGTAGTTTGTGGTTGTAGAATCAAATTCTATTTCTATAATATGAAAAATATGCATTTTTACATAGTAATTGTATGAGGTTTTTATGGCATCATGGATGATGTTATATTGGAACGGGTACTCAAACAGTGGCAACAGCAGCAGTGTCATATAAGAGCACACCAAAGCACACCAAAACACAAATGCATACACACATAGACATACATACATATGTAGTTCCAATTGCATATTGTTTGTTTGCACTCAGTATGTATGTTTGTATATAGTGAGAGAATATAGATATTACAAGTGATGTGGTAATTTAAATGTTTTCTAAAATCAGATTACGATTCAGTATTGAAAATGGACGAGAATTTTGGTAGCAGAGTAGCAATATAAATAATATTAGCATTTATTTCCATTTTATATTAAAATTTTACATTTTAGAAATTTGTTAAAATTAATATGCCGTTTTATTTTATTATGGCTATAAAATCTAAAAGATTATAATATCAATCATCCACCACTATCTATTAAACCTAAATATTTAACTCTATTTTATAAAAAATACCTTACTGTTGGATGATAGTTAAGATTCGTCGCTTTAATTTGGCTGGATAATTGGCGTCTCGGAATACAATTAAAGAATATAACAAGTAAGAGTGTTATATTCTGTTAAGCTGAATCTCGTATACCCACCATCAAACAGTATGCCGTTAAAGAAATGCTTCCCTATAAACATCAGGATGATACCCGTATTTTAATAAGCAAACTCCTTTCCTGAAGAAACCTTATATAGGTGTTAGGATCAGTTATAGATCAATTTTAACTAAATTCGGAATGAAGAATTAAGTTCGTAAGTAAAAGCTTTTTTATGTTGGTTATCATCGTGGTACCGACACATTGAGCATGAAATTTCTATAAAGTTTCCTTCAGCTGTAATCGTTGATCGTAGGTTCAATTGTGATCCGATCCTTATTAAATTTGGTAGTGAGATTTTGGCTCGTATAGAACTTATGTGTGTCGAATTTCATCGGTTTACTCGTATTTTTAAGGCAGTAATGAGCGTTAAAATCATTTTCTGAAGGGGACCTTATATAGGGGGTAGAGTCGTTTATAGGCTGGTGAAGACACATACATACAGACATACACACAGATCTTATGTGTGTCGAATTTCATCGCTATATTCATTTTCTGAAGGGAACATTATATGGGCGGTGGGTGTGATTATGGACCGATCCTTATAAAATTCGGCTTACATGAAACTTATTTTAATTTCATCGCTAAACTTGTAGTTTTAAAACAGTTAGCTCCGTTAAAGCTGTTTTTGGAGGGTCCACTTTTATGGCAGCTATCCGAAAACGTGAACCGATATTGCCCATTTTCAACATCAAATACAACTTACCTATAAGGAATATTCGTTGAACATTTCTCATTCCGTTCGGACTCTATCGTGCTTTCATCAGACGTCTTAGAATTTAAGAAGGACACAGGTATATATACAACAGGTATATATACCTGTTGTGCGCTCCTCTTCATGAAAAAAAAGAATATTCACTGAATTAATTATTTTTCAATGTTCAGAAACTCAGTTTCCTGGACATAATTCTTAAGAATCTTCCAATCAGTGTTAATTAGGAATGTTATTTCCGGAATAACATCACTTCCAAGATACTTGGATCTAACTTCGATAAATGCGTGACAGTGCCAAAGAAAGTGCTCCAGAGTTTCACTGTCCTCTCCATATGCTCTACATTCGTCTGAATCCGCATGTCCAATTTTGCATAGATGTGTAATCATGTGTGTCCACTCAGAATACCTACCATCATACTAACTTCAGACTTGCCCATCTTGAGGAGATTTATCGTCTTGCTCTCATCAGGTTCATCCCATAGGATCTTTGTGGTTCTACCCACCATTTCATTATTTCATGAGGCCTTATGCGATTCTTTTACTCATATTTTTATACCCACCATCAAAAAAGATGGGGGGTATATTGATTTTGTCATTCCGTTTGTAACACATCGAAATATTGGTCATAGACCCACAAAATATAGAGTCAGAACGGAATTAGCTAGAGGGTTGAAATTTTCCACAAATATTCTCTATAGGTAAGGTTTGTTTGGTATTGAAAATGAGCCATATCGATCCACGTTTTCGGGAAGCCCACATACAAGTGGACCCCGGAAAAGCATCCTTAACGGGCATATATTTCTTAAAGGTGCTACTATAGCGATGAAATTCAACATAAATAAGTGCCATATGAGCCAAAATCTCCCCACCAAATTTTATGAGGATGGGTCCATAATTGACCCTACCCCCCATATAAGGTCCCCTTCAGAAAATCACTTTAACGCTCATTACTGGCTTAAAAATAAGAGTATAGCGATGAAATTTGACACAAGTATGTGACTTACTAGCCAAAAGCTCTCTACCGCATTTTATATAGATCGGTCTATAATTGACCCCTACCCCTCTATAAGGGGTCCTTCAGAAAATTACTGTAACACTCATAACTGGCTTAAAATTGACATAAGTCAATCTATTACTAGTGAAAATCTCTCCACTGAATTTTATGTGGATCGGTTCATAATTGACCCTGCCCCCATATAAGGTCTCCTTCAGAAAATGGCTTTAACGCTCATTACTGGCTTAAAAATACGAGTAGAATGATGAAATATGACATAAGGAAGTATCTTATGAAGCAAAACCTCTTTACCAAATTATATATGGATCAGTCTATTATTGACCCCTACCCACCTCTAAGGTCCCCTTCAGAAAATTACTCTAACACTCATAACTGGCTTAAAAGTACGATTATAGCGATGAAATCAGATATAAATAAGTTAAAATTACGGGCCAAAATCAGTTCACTGAATTTTATGTGGATTGGTCCATAATTGACCTTACCCCCCATATAAGGTCTCCTTCATGTTTATATGTCCCAAAATCGGAATATATAAACATGAAAAGCGATCGTTAATTTGATCCGCGATCAACGGTTTAATGGTGGGTATATGAGATTCGGCACATCCGAATATAACACTCTTACTTGTTAATTCAGCTTTTGTTGCGTCGAAAGATTTTACATTTGAAAATTTAACTGCCTCTAGTTCCCTTCCCTTTAAAGCTATTACATTCGCCCTTTCGTTGGCTGTCGGTAAATATATTTATTCTAATCCAATTTACGCATTCCGTTATTGCTCGGACTTCTGCCTGGAAGCTTGTGTTATGATTAACTGTATATATACCAATTATCCATGAATAATATTGAAATTCCCAATACACGCCATGTTTGAACATTTTATTAAATGCTATTGACGACATATGAAAACTTTTTCCTTAAAATACATTAAATTTATTTAAAATGTTTCTATTTCCTATTTACATATTTTACAAATCGTATAATTTTTATCATATACAATATTTATCCCTTAAAAACTTAATCGCATCATTAGCTAAAATGTCACGATTTATCGAAATTACTGTGCATTTTAAATAATACATTTTATGCATTAATTTATTATTTAATAAATACATGACATGCTGAAAACGTGCAGCACCAATAACGACCTCACGGAAAAGGTACTTAAATATTTTATGTTCGATTTATTTTAAACATTTATGGAGAATATTTTTTTTTAAGTGACAAGCATGCAATTGTATTATGGATGACTATTTTCCATGAAAACGTTAAAGGTTAAAAATCTAGTAGACAAATTTTGTTTAGTGCATGAAATTCAGTTTTCAGCTAAATTAAAAACTGTATAAAATTTTAATTTTAATTTACCGCAATATTTATATTGAGTTCACTTGTGTTGAAGTAGTCATTTCTTGAATTATTAAGAAGATGAAAAAAGCAATTATCAATATTAGGATTCGGTAAGATCGACACAATTCGACACTATAAAAACACTAAAAACAAAAATCACTTTTTTAAACTGTATTGAACGTATTTATCATCATTTCTAGTTCATTTTATTTCTCTTCATTGTATGAAACTTAACGACCAACACTTCACCATGTAGGAAAATGTGCAAAATATTAACCATGAAATAAAAGTCATTAACTGTAATCAACGACCAGCAAAGTTGACACAGTAGGAGTCTGGCAAACTAAAGACCAGTTGCAAAGTTTTAAAGGCAATTAACTTTTAATAATAAAAATGAGTACAATCACAACATAAATTTCAACTCTTAAATGAAACTAAAAAAAGGAAATAAGTAGAAAAATCTCGTCTAGCAATAAATACTGCCCGTGTGATTGTCTGTAAGTGAATTCTTAGACCGATAAAAAGTTGAACAAAAACAAGAAGCAAAACGTTAACAAAAAAGATACTCGTATAATATGCAACATCATAATTTTGCATCCGCTGAATCGTTCTGGTGTTTCTTCGTCAACATTTCCTTCTGCTCCGTTTCTGTTTGTCATTTTGCTTGCAAAACAACAACAACTGCATGAAATTTAACTTACTTGCAGCATACAAACTAAGAAGAACAAAAAGAACGTCATTGTGGTAAATGTTGTAAATTCATTTTTGATGTGGTTAAAAATTCTAAAATAGAATGGAAAAAAACGAGTCGCAACAAAAGACAAATAATGAAGCCAAAGAACTGCAAGTTACTAAAACAAGCTGAAAATACTTACTTTGCGAAAACATACATATTTTTTATTTTTTTGCTTATATACAAACACTTGTACGGAGCCATAAGAGTTGCAGCCGCTGGCCTCATTTAACTTGTAATTACAATAAAAAAAATTGTAAAAAAAATACAACGACAAAATAAAACTAAAATGAAAATAATGCGAAAAAATTAATGTTGACTATTTAACCGTGGTTTAGCTTATGTTCGAGTAGGGTAAACTGCAAGTAAATTTGGGAAGGGCGCTGATCCACAAGCATAACTTTTATGGATTTTTCCTTTATGCAATTTGATGGTCATCATGCATCATTCGATCTCAACTTAAACAAGTTAGAGTGCTATATTCGGCTATGCCGAATCTTAAATACCCTCCACCAGTAAGCTACTTTTTATTAAAACCCATTTAATTATCTAATCATTAGATAACTTGCAAAATGTTTGTTTCCGTATTGAGGGTACTAACATTTATGCACATGTCAAACTAATTTTAATTAGGTCCAGAAAAATTTATATTAATAGACCAATTCGAAAACATTTTAATATAATGATTTATCTATACACAGAACATACTCATTTTGAATTTAATCCGGATATAATAATTTAACCCTCCGAACGAATTAAGTGGAGGGAATTAAGTGGTAAGACAACTTATGAGCGTTCCGGAAAAAATCCCTAGAATGATTTATATATACAAAATATACATTTATGTTGAATTTTATTCCGATAACTTTGATTGTCAATGTGCATTTGAGTAATTTTCGGAAATGGTCCTTATATGGTAGTTGTGACCAATTATCGACCGATAAGGAAAAAATTTCGTATAATGATTTATATGCCAAAATAGATCTATTAATTAATGAATTATGTGCGTTTAGGTGATTTTCGGAAGTGGACTTTATATGTATATTAGCTATGACCTTACACAAAACATATTTGTGTCGAATTTTATCAATATATCTTTATTTGATTGAAGTGGATCTTATATAGGAGCTAGTACCAGCTATGACCAATAATGGACAGATCCGGGAAAAAAGTTTTAGAATGATTTATATGCACACAAAACATATTCAAGTCGAATTTTATCCTTATAGCTATAGAATTTAATGAAATATATGCGTTTATGTGATTTTCGGAAGTGGACCTTATATGGGAGCTATGACCAATTATGAGCCTATACGGAAAAACTTTAATAGAGCAATTCATATTTAGACAAAATATATTTATGTCGAATTTTATCACGTGATCTTTATTTAACAATGAAATATGTCTTTTTAAATGATTTTTATTGCTAATAATGGACCGATCCGTAAAAAATTTTGTAGAATGATTTATATGTATACAAAACATATTTGTGTCGAATTTTATCCCGATAGCTTTAGATTTCAATGAAATATATGCGTTTAAGTGATTTTCGGAAGTGGACCTTATATGGGAGCTACGACCAATTATGGGCTTATCCGGAAAAAATTTTGTAGAGTGATTCATATTTAGACTAAACATATATGTGTTGTATTTTATCAAGATAGCTTTATTTAACAATGAAATATGAGCTCTTAACAGATTTTCGGAAGTGGGCCTTATATGGGAGCTACGACCAATAATAAACCGATTCGTAAACAATTTGGTAGAATGATTTCTATGTATACAAAACATATTCAACTCGAATTTTATCACAATCGCTTTATTCGTCAATGAAATATGTGCGTTTATGTGATTTTCGGAAGTGGACCTTATATGGGAGCTATGACCAATTGTGGACCGACTGAGATCTACGTTGGTAGTCTTATTTCTGTTCATATTATATTTGTATGTACAAAATTTGGTGTTGATACCGATATATTTGATTGAGTTATTAACGATAAACTAATTTCCGGGAATATATACCTTTGTATGGGGGCTATGGGAAATATTGGATGGATTATAAAGATTTTAAACATAATTGATCACTGCCCTGAAGAAATAAGGTGTGACAAAATTCATCAAAATATCTTTGGTAGTTTCTGAGAAAATTTCAAAAGCATAAGGAAAAAGCGTAATTTTTTTCGAGGTAGTCTGAAATTTCTACTCAAAACTTTTTACGATATGAACCGATTTTGCTGATTTTCAATACCAAACTGCTTAGGATAATAATAAATATTTTGGGTGAATTTGGTTGATTTCCTTTGCTTAGTTTTAACGTGAGCGTGTTTTATACAGGCAGACAGACAGACAGCAGACGGACATAGCTAAATCGACTCAGAATATCATAAGGACCCAGAATATATATACTTTGTTGGGTTTTAGATGAATATTTCTTGGTGTTACACACGGAACGACAAAGTTATATATACCCTCTATCACCACTGATGGTGGTGGAGGGTATAAAAATAGAATCTTCTTTCATACTTTCATGTGAATTTCGGAAATTGGCCTTATACTTCATTTATGAATCGATCCTTTTGTTATTTGTTCCCACAATATACTCATTTATTTATTACACCCTACACCACTATAGTGGGAAGGGCATTATACATTGTGCTGATGTTTGTAACACCCAAAAATATTGGTCCTACACCCACCAATCGGCTCAGAGTCACTTCCTGAGTCGATTAAGCTATGTCCGTCCGTCCGTCTGTCTGTGTGTCCATTTAAACCTAGTGCGCACTCTACACGTCGCAATTTTTGACATAATTTGATGAAATTTGAAACATGCGCTTATTTTGGTCCAGGAACGAACGCTATTGAAATGATTGCAATCGGTTTATTATTTCACCTAGCCCCCATAAAACCGAACCCCCGAATAAGGCTTTTGACCTCATAATTATGTTAAATGATCTACTATCTCTACACAAATTGGCGAAACTTAGTTTTATATAAGTCTTAATAATTCTAGCGATTTTCATAATGATCGGGCATTATTTTACCCTAGCCCCCATACAAAGTCCCCCTCAGAAATTGACATGAAATTTGACACAAATTATTTTTATAAAAACAATAAATTTTTAAGGGTCCGGCCCAGGCTTGCTCTATTCCCCGTTTAACCGATTTGGCCTTTTAACTCATAACTACGTCAAATATACCACTATCTTTCCACAAAATCGGCACAACTAAGTTTGATCTAATTATAAATAATACTGTCGATTTTCATAATGATCGGGCATTATTTGACCCTAGCTCCTTCAGAAAATGACTTGAATGTCCACATGTCCTTAGTATTACGATGAAATTTTGCACAAATAAGTTCTATATAAACATAATTTCCAACAATAAATTTTATAAGGAGCGGCTCAATTTCTGTCCTAGCCCCCGTACAAACAGACCTTCCGATTTAGGACTTTTATCTCTTAACTACGTCTGATATACTACTATCTATCCAAAACTCGGCTCAATGTGCTGATGTTAGTAACACTCAACAATATTTGTCCTTAAGTATACCAGTCAGTTCAGAAACACTTTCAGATTCGATTAAGCTATGTGTACGCTACAACTCGCAATTTTCAACATAATTTGTTAAAATTTGTCACATACTTTTCTCTGGATCCAATGGCGAAGGCTGTTAAAAATTATTGACATCTTCCGTGTGTAACATCAAGAAATATTTATTTTACCCAAGTCGGAGTAGAACTCGACAGGAATATGGTTTGTAAATATACAAATCATTCTCCTAAATTTTTTGGCATCGGCAAGATCGATCCCTAATAAGTCATATAACCCGTACAAGGCCCACACACGAAAATCACTTAATATTAATTTTTCTAGTCCTAATCAAAATTAGTTCCACATATGCAAAAATGTTATCGAGTTGTCGAGTTATCCAGCTTGCTGGTGGAGGGTATTTAAGATTCGGCTCAGCTGAATAAAGCATTCTAACTTGTTTTTAATAAAACTTGTCATATTGAATGTGAATGCTTTCTAAGCATTATATGATCCTCAATTTGACGGGGAGAAATAGGTTGCCTTTAATCTTAAGTTTTAAACTTTAAAGTAATTTTATGGGAGGGACCTTATATGTGGGGTAGGATCAATTATAAGCCATCCTTATAAAATTTAGTAGAGAGATTTTAATTCTCCTAAAAAATGTTTAAGTTCGTTGCATTAGCGTTATAGTAATTTTCTGAGGGTGTCAATTGTAGCCTGTTACTTTTAAAATTTGCTAGGGAGATTGTGGTTCATACTAAACTTGTTTATGTGGAATTTTATTACTACACTCATGTTTGCAAACCAATTATGACCGTTTAAACTGTTTTTCGTTGGCCCATTTGTATGGTGGCTATGAGAAAACATGGTACGAAATGGCTCATTTTTAATACCAAATACAGATTTGTGCAAAATTTTAGCATTCTAGCTCTTTTCGCTCTGACCCTTTCGTGATATATACAGACAGGTGGACATGGCTAAATCGTCTTAGAATTTAATAAGGACCCAGAATAACCCTCCCCTGTGTTGCAAAGGAAATGTTCAACTCAATCAATCTGCCCTCCTGGAGGCTTACTGGCAGCCCCAGATCCAGTATCGGATGCGGAAGCCTAATCAGCTACCCATTCTAAAGGAAACGATTACCGAAACCGAAACGAATGTACGAGGCCCTATGTTCCTAATAGAAATAACAGGAATTTATATATATACCAACAAATTAGAGTGATATATTTGGCGGAGCCCAATCTTAAATACCTTCCACCTATTAGCTATAGTCATTGAAATGTAATTAGTTCTGTAATTACAAGTCATAACCAACTTTTTGCTGGGTATGTTCAATTCTTGAAATATGATAAATGTAGTTATTAAAGAGTATAATTCCGAATGATACTTTTTCTATATTTTATAATAATTTTATTTAAACACAATTTTATCAATGAAATTGCCTAACAAACCACTGTCCACTTGCTAAATGGTACTTTATTCAGAATTCAAGTCACTGCTAAAGTGAGGGAAAAAAAATTCTTGAATAATATATATAGACGCAGTAATTGGTTTGTTTACTTTAATTTTTTATTTTTATAGAAAAATATTCTTTCCCTTTTTTAATTTATTGTACGCTTTTATGTCCGCAGTTTTTTTTTTTACCAGCAGTAAGATTTTCCTGTTATTTTAACTCCGCGGGAAAAATTGCGAAAAAAATATATTTTATAATGACCACGGCCATGACTGCCTTAAAAGAGATGATGATAATGATGATGGTGTTATTGATGATGTGGTAAAGTTGAAATAAAATAATTATTTTCTTTTAAATTTTCTTAAATGCTTTCAATAAAATGTTTTAATTAGTTTTTTTTCATAAAATTGAGAAGTTGTTATGCAAACAACATGTACAAAAAATATATGCCCCGAATATAAATGATAATAATACCTTTCCAGTGGTATATTGCAATTCAGCCAATGCTATATTGCTTTTTTAACATAACAAAATGTACAAAAGAGCATGGAAAATATTTCACTAAATCATAACTGAAAATATTTTATTATTTGGTTGTAGTATTCTGGTTGAATAATTTGAAACTTGCGGTAGTTACAGCGACCATAAGAAAAACATGAAGGCAAACCCATTTGTGAAATTGGCTTTTTAGCGAAATTAAAAATT